>NC_058132.1:347175672-347177065 GCF_016433145.1 Gracilinanus agilis | reverse complement strand
GGGGCGGGGGGGGGGGGTGGGGGAAGAGAGAAGGAGGGGGAGTAAATTCTTACCTCTTGACTTCCTAAGTTCATTGAAACAAACTGTGCTGAATATGAGTAATGAGCAGATATCCTTAGCAATGCACAGATAAGTGCATAGATTCATCAGCCCCCCTGGGACTCATAAGTTGCCAAGAAAGGTACATTCTTCAAATGAAAGATCATTATGGGGCCCTGAGGAAAGGGAGGGGAGAATTAAAATAAGAAACCAGGTAGTGTTGCACATCTGTATTATTTTCAGCTCCTCCAGCATGGAAGCCAGTCAGGATTGTTCTCCAGGTTCTTCACATTCAACACATCTTATTTATCTCCTACGCTTTTGTTCTTTTCCAAGCCCACTCAATCATTTATTGGATCTCCAGTGCTCCAGTGTGTGTTTCTACTCTGCCAACACTATCTTTCCCTTCTTTTCACAGATAAACACTGCATACCTGTGAAACAGGCGCCTCTAATTAGTATTAAAACTTGAAGTTTTTACTCCTGGCTTTGATGTCTTCTAGGATCTTTTTGGGTGAATAATAATATTCTAGCCTCAGCACCATTCAACACTTAATCAAAAGACACTACAGCAAAGATCCTCTTGCCATTACCCTCTGTGCACTGGCCCCAACCAGGAAAGAGAGAAAAATACATTAGCAATGATGTATTTCACAAAATCTGCTCCCTTTTGCAGGTATTTAGGAGAAATTATAACTGCTTATGTTTGCATGGCAGCTTCCTGTGAATTGTTTACATATGGAATGCATAATTGAAGTAGTATGATCCTCATTTTACAGATGAGGAAACTAAGGGTCAGAAGAGTGCAATAACTCAATGTCACAGAGTTAATAAGAATGGGATCCAAAACAGGAACCCAGGTCTCCTGATACTTAGGTCTACCACTCTTTCCATTATACCACACTGCTTCTGAAAGGGTACACTAATAAAAAGAAATTTCGGGGGCAGCTGGGTAGTTCAGTGGATTGAGAGTCAGACCTAGAGATGGGAGGTCCTAGGTTCAAACCCGGCCTCAGACACTTCCCAGCTGTGTGACCCTGGGCAAGTCACTTGACCCCCATTGCCTACCCTTACCACTCTTCTGCCTTGGAACCAATACACAGTATTGATTCCAAGATGGAAGGTAAGAGTTTAAAAAAAAAAGAAATCTCAATCATGGAACAATGAAATCTAAAGAATAATCATAGTTGAAAAGAGAAAGATCTAACAGGTAAGACATGGTGTAATTCTTTCTCAGTAAAGGTATTTCTCTAGACTCAGCACTATAGCCACTACACCACAAGCTGCCCCCCAATATAGAATGATAGATGGTGGAGAGAGAGAAAGAGAGAGAGAGAGAGAGAGAGAGAGAGAGA
>NC_058132.1:347095081-347172676 GCF_016433145.1 Gracilinanus agilis | reverse complement strand
GAGTAGAGCAGAGCAGAGAGCAGAGCAGAGCAGAGAAGAGAGGAGAGGAGAAGAGAGAGGGGAGAGGAGAGGAGAGGAGAGGAGGAGAGGGGAGGGGGAGAGAAAGATAATAGATACACAGACAGATCACTCAGTTAATAATGTAATTGATTTCTTTTGTAACCTGATGTAATTTTTTATGATCATAGGCTTCACCAGACACCCAAAGTAATTTATGAAAAACACCAAAAAGGTAAAGAACTCCTTCCCTATAGAGACACAATCTAAGTAGTATGTAATGATTATAGTTCTAGACTGCATTTCCTAGCTATGTGACTCTGAGTGAGTCAACTAATCACTCTCAGGCTCATTTTTTTATTCATAAAATAAGGATAATAAAAGCCCTTTACTTACAGGATCATTTGAAACTCAAATGAGATAATATATAAAGCATTTGTAAACCACAAGTGCTATATAAATGTTAGATATCATTATCATTATGATTATAATTCTTATTATAATTTAAGCCAGTTTAACCAGCTATGCAGTCTCAGTTGAATCCATGTGATCCCCAGACTTGCCATTCTAGTGAACAGACCAACCACCCTCTCTGTGACTATCAGGCAGGCACCCAGGAGAGCTACAATGTTCATTTTGAAGGAAGGGAAACATCAAGGAACATCAACCTACCATCTCATTTTCACACCAACTCCAAACACCCTGACCCATTATGATTGCATTGCACAGATCAGTGAATCTTAGGAACACACAGCATTTACAAGTGGGAAGCCCCTGGGTCACTCACCCAACCATAGCTATGTTGTATTATGACATATGGGCTAAAAACTTTCCTGGGCCAGTTGCTCTGTCTCTACTAATCTGAGTCTGCCCAAAGTCAATAAGTCAAGTCAACAGACATTTGTTAAGCACTTACTATGTACCAGAAACTGTGCTAAACACCCAGAACCCAAATACAAGCAAAAAGAAAAGTATTCCCTGTCTTCAAGGAGCTGACATTCTAATGGGAGAAGAAAAATATAAAAAAGAAGACTAAAAGTGAAGGGAAGTCAATGGGGCATGGTGGAGAAAGAAATATAAAGTCACTGGTAGAGGGAAGAAGAGTAAAGGAAGCCCTCGGCCCTTTCTTAAAATGGAGGTTCCAGGAGGAACTGGCCAATTTGAGGAAAGGGCTGCCAGGATAAAGATATCTTCAGAAGTGCTAAAGTTGCCTGGACTTGGAGAAAGAAGTTCAGAAATTTGGGTGGGGAGTCCTAAGAGTGAATATGGCTAGCCTGAGCACTTTTTTAAAGGTCCCTCCCAGTTCTACCATTATTATCCAAAGTGTCTTGCCTAAGATCACACAGAATACATGATAGAATTAGAACTCAAATTCCATGTTTGGTGGCCCCAATTCTAGATTTATTTCCATGGCATGGCCCATTCTGAACCTGTTACAAAATCTAGAGTAAATCCTTTTATTACTCACCATCTACTCCTCAGAGGAAACAAAGGAAGATATCAGGGGATCACAAGTGGTTCTTTGCAGCCTTTAAATTGTCAAATATAAAAGCGCTGCCATTAGTTGGTTCTACGTGGAAGGCAGAAAGTGAACTAAAAAATGTTATACCTAAGATTCTGACTTCCCAACCAAAACTACTTGCCCTACCATAGCTAAGTAATTCCTTGAAAGCTTAAGGTAGAAACTACAACCACCCTGATATTAATTCTTATGGAATCCAGTATAAACAAATCCTATCTAAATACATTAATTAGTCCCTCTAAAACAAATACAATTTTGAAAAGAAAAAGAAAAACATGAAGGTGTGTGCCTATAATCCCTGCTCCTGAGGAGGAAAGCGTGATGGATTGTTTGAGGTCAGGGGATCGGAGCTAGAATAAATTAAAGTCAATTAGGTGTCCACCCTAAGTCTGGAACCAAAAAAATTAATCCCACGCCATTCAGGTGAGAGGGGGCCATCAGGCTGCGTAAGAAAGGCTAGCCAGACACTTTGGAAACAGGACAGATAAAAGATTCTCTTCTGATCAATAGTGGGATTGGAATTGCGAGCATTTAAAGCTTGTGTAAGTTAAAGGGACTCAGTCTTAAAAACCACACACATATACAACATACACATTCACTGCAGCAGCATGGATGAGCTGGAGTATAAGCAAGTGGTCACAGGCACTGGGAGCACTCTGCTCCTGGCCAGGGCTCCTGCAGCACACACACACACACACACACATACACAGAGTTGTGGGAAATTTGGCCCGAGAAAATACTTCAGTTTTCCAAAATCTATAATTTGATGAATATGGGAGTACCTTCCATTCACAGAAATTGAAACTCCTTTATAATTTAGTGGCTAATCCTGGAGAGTTTCTGGAGCTGAAAATTCATCTCTTCCCAATTTGCTGATTAGCAATGACCTTGAATAGTCCGCCTAATTATATGAAACCCAGACCAACTATCCCGGTGCCCATTCCATAGGAAGGAAGCCAAGGAAACCCCAAATGGGATCATGAAGAGTCAGACACAACTGAACAATAACAATAATATCTATTTAGAACTTTGAAGTGCTTTACAGAGCCTATGTCATCTAATCTTCACAACAACCCTTAGATATAGGTGCTACTATTATCCCCATTTTATAGTTGAAGAAACTGAGTCTGTGAGGTTAAGTGACTCACTCAGGGTCACACAGCTAATTAAAGGTCTGAGGCAAGATTTGAACTTGGGTCTTCCAAACCCCAAGTTCAGCACTCTTTCCTGTGCCATAGAAGTGTCACCTTTATGTCCATTAAGGCCAACCCTACTGCACCCAGTATAAGACAGAATTGAGAAATACTTAACAAAATAAACAAAAATACAATATAACATAGATAATGTTAATATGTAGTTTCCTATATTTCTATTCAATATGTAATCTGGAAGGATCTGTTTCTATTTGAATTTGACACCATTGCTCTATACTACCTAGTTGCTTCAGGAATATGCTTCCTGTATTGTGGGTTCTCCATAGCTATTAAACATTAATAGCAGAATGATTTGGTGCAAAAAATGTAGAGTTAGAATATTTGGAATCAAGGTTGTTTGCTACACAAATGACTTTGAGCACATCACTTCTTCTCTCTGGACTTCAGTTACATGATCTGTAAAATGAGGAACATGGAATTAATGACCTCAGATGCCTTTTCCTGCCACGACTCCTATGAATCTAGGATCCTTCGCACATGTTCTATTTCATTTTGCAGACATTTGCTAAAGGAAAGAAAATAAAGGTTAACTAAAGAGAATGAAGAGCTTAGGGTAGGAGCCCGGAGAAATTATACAAAAGCTAGCCTAGAATCAAGCTTTGAGTTGAAGGATAAAAAAGAAAACAACAGTTTCATTACCATCCATTCTCCAGCCACTCACCTACTTACCCCTTGACCTCTACCCATTCTACTTTGCTACCATTGTTAAAAATATTTAGCCAGTCATTTACTGACCCATTCATATCATTTGTGGCCTCCCTCATCTTCAACTACATCCTCACCAATTGCCTCAATGCCCAACCAGAGAGACCATGCCCTCGAAGAGCTTCTAAAATATAGAATCCCACTCTCCTGGTTGGCAACTTCCCCCTTCAGAAAAGACCCAGCCATATTTGATTTCATTTGGCAACTTCCTCCACAGTCTCTTTGCCAGTCAACTCATCTCCCTCATTGAGACTGCCTTAGTTTTTTATTTGTATCCACAGAATTTAGCACAGTGCTTTGGAAAAAAGTAAGCACTTAATCAATAGGTTTTTTTTTTCATTTATTCACTGTTAGCCAGTCCAACTGTCTGTTTTCTAACAGCCCTCCCGCCCTAGCTAGTTATTCATTTTACCTCTTCACTGGTCCTCAGATACCAGCTTTGTTATTCAGAATTAGTCTTTGCTTTATTCTTGGTTTGTTCCCCAACCAGTTTAGACATATACTACTTCTCTATCCTCCAGGAAATACCTGTCAGTCCCCACTCAGTCTTCAGTGTCTCAGAAATTTTACCACTCTGAGGCATAGTGAGGAAATCCAAACAAGTATATGGCTGAAAAAAGGATGGAAGAAGATAGAGAAAAGAAAAGTAGGAGTATTCTGAGTCATTCTGCAGCCACTGGGGAAAAATCAAAATAATCAAAAACTGAACCAAAATGCCACTACTTCCCCTCTGTCACTTGACATCAATTGGGTATAGACAGACTTAAGGCTGGGGACAGAGGGCTGCAATTCAATTTGATTTTGTCTACTAAATCAACCATAGCCAATGATTCGGATAGGTGAAATAGAAAGCCATTGAACCAAGGTGATTTTGTACTCTTATTAAGGATATGCCTGCCCCTAACTATCCTCACAAATGTGCCTGAAAATTCCACCATGAGAATAATTTCTTTAAAGTTAAGATCTTTCAGTCAAAGTTTACTTATTTTGAAAAAAGGCACGTGGTAATTTGGGAATGGAGGAGGAAAAAACTCATTGGGGCCCCTGAATACATTAGCCAAAGTCATAAACAGAAAGAAAGGTACTTTCTAATCTGGAGAGTGGAAAGAGGGGAGAGGATGAGAAAATGCTGGGTGAGTCAGTGATGGTCTCTGGAAACAAAGGAGGCAAGTAATCTGCCAAAGGACAATGGCAGTGTTGGAAATAAACAAGGACCTATGTTGTACAGCGGAACCTAGGTTTAAAAAATACCTTTTATTGTCTCATTTATTTTTAAATTTTGGTTAATTTATGCCTTTTGACTTCATATCAGGTTCCTTTCTGGAAATGTGCGCCCTCCCTACTCCTTCAGATTGAATGCTCCCTTGTAACAAAGAAAAACAATTAAGAAAAAAACCCCAATATAGCTTCTGACACTTTTGACAAGGAATATAGAATTCCACCCTACTAGACCACACCTCTCTGCCTTTGTTATCTCTTTTCCTCTCCTCCTCTCCCTCTCATGTCACTTTCTGAGCATGTCACATCTTCTTCAGCCCACCCCACCTAAAAAGAAAAAAATACATTTTTTAAGCTGACAAAGCCTGGCGTTTTGCTTCTTTTAAGAAAATATATGCATGTTCATGGGCTTCGCTATTAGACTCTCTCTCTCTTCCTAGATGTTTTGCACTGAACCTAAAACATGCTGTGGGTGATTAATACATGTTAAAAGGATGAGTCTCTTCAGCAATGCCTCACAGGGCTGAACATGATGCCTTCCATGAATATCTTGTCTGGGAGATCTAAGATAATTGATGAGACTATTCTGGGATTGGCAGGTTCTGTCACATCCTGAGTACATATTTCCCAGTGGAATGGGTGACTCCGGATGGTTAATTCATTTCATGAGGCAGTGTTTCTACCAAAGATGCTTTTCAGTCTCTTGCCACAGAATTTCATCGGATTTGCTATGCTCCTTAAAGAAGAAGCCCCCCTTCCAGTCAGGTCAGATTGGGCAATAACCTGGTGATAAACTAGACAGAGAACTGGAACTTGGCACCAGGAAGAGCTAAGTTTGAATCCTACTTCAAACACTTTATAACTGTGACTCTGGGCAAATTATTTAACTTCCCTTGTCCTCAGTTTCCCTGTGTGTAAAATGGGGGTGATAATTAATACCAACCATGGGAGTTGCTATGAAAATTTTATGAGGTGGCATATTATAAATGCTCTGTAAATCTTTAAGGAATAAGCACTAGAACTGTGATTTCACCGGTAGAAGTTTCTCTCAGGTAAGTAAATCCCATTTACTTGACAATTGTCTTAGAGAGTTACCTAGAACATGGAGAAGTTAAACAGCTTGCCCAGGGTAGTATAACTACAAATTTTAAAATACTGCACAAATGAAAGCTACAGTCCTAAAGAGGGGTCTGGGATGTTTTCATTCCTAGGCTATCTTGAGGCCCCTTCTGCCTAATGATGATGCTGGCTTTTTCCTAATCTCTATAATCTTTGCCCTGGAACTTACACATAGAGAGAAGAGAGCTCATTTCAGGAAGCCAGTCAACCTATCCATTCACAAGAGCCCCTAGCAACTAACCAATGACGTATCGGTGTCCAAAACATTCAGTTTCAGTATTAAACAAATTTTCCAGCTCCACCATTTTTTTATATTCAGAAACAATAGAGTGTTTAGCTAAGTCATCCTAGTCAGATTTATCTAGGTTCATTTTTTTTCTTTCTGGTCTGGACTAACTAGGTTTCCCTTTCCTTTGAAATTAGCTAGAGTTGTTGGATATGTGGAGTGATGCTATTTTCTGTAAATAGGAATAAACAAGTCTGGAATTTATACTAAAGAACAGTAAGTACCATTAGTCTGCCCTGTTAGAGGTTATAATATAACCTTTAAAAAAAACTTACTTTCTGTATTAATAAAAAAACTCTAAGCCAGAAAGGCAAGAGGGAGACAAAGAAAGTTAAGTGATATGCCTAGGATCATACTGATAGGAAGTATCTGATGGCAGAGTTGAACTCAGGTCCTCCTGACTCAGGCCTGGCATTCTATCCATCATGCCACCTAGCAGCCCTGCCATAATATATTTGTGGGTTTGTATGTGCATGTTTTGTTTCCTTCTTTATTTTAAATCCAATAATAACAATCACAAATACGTCAAGACAAAGAACAAAAAAGACTATACAAGAAAGTATGAACCTCTATGTTCAGTGTCTCTTTTTTAAAAGAAAAGTATATGCACACATATGGGTATTAAGAGTTTAACAAAGTTCCTCTATTTGTGTCCTCTGTTTTACATCCCTTCCTTTCCCTCTGTGCACCCTTGAAAATGCTTCATTGATGCTTTTTTGTTATTGTTCACAGTATATTCTGAACCAAGAGAGGAAAAAAAGCCATATTTAGAGAATTTAGAGGCTATTGGGACTGGAGAGATCATCTTGTGTAAACCCTTTATTGTATACACGAGGAAACTGAGGCCTAAATGTTTACTGTGACTCCTTATATCACACAGTTTGTTAATAATTGATTTTAAAACTGTATAGACTTGTTCTCAGTCACCACTACTAAGGTCAGAAACCAGACATCATGCATCGAGCTTGTCTCTCCCACATTGAGTGCCAGTTATAGATATTGGGGGATAGCAAAAAGAGCAAAGCTGGGGGCTCTTTACTACAAAGACCTAATTATCAATAAACTCTTTCCCTCTCTTCCTTACCCAGATGAAAGATGGTTAAAAGTGTATGAATCAGGGAAGGAAAGAGGGGGGCAGAGGAAGAAGAAAAAATAATATCTAGCATTTATGTGGCATTTTAAAGTATGCAAAGCACTTTACATAGATTATCCTCTTTGATTTTTCCCACCAAGAAGATGGCAAGAAAATGGCCATATCTGGCAGCTTGTAACCATGTGAAAAGAAGAGCCAAGCCGGGGTAGCACGGGCATGGCAGCAATCAGGGAATCAATCAGTTACGCAGGAGGCAAACCAAGCCAGTATCAACATGAGAATGGCCTGGCTAGGTGTGATGGGCTTGGACAGGCTCTGGTGCCACCCCTAGTGAAAAATATGGACTCTGCTGGCAGTGGGTAGAGAAAGAATTTAATTAAATGCTAGCAGGGTGGGGAAAGAGAGGCAGAAAGGCTGTAAAACTGAAGAGGGGGGTAGGAAGCAGAAAAATAAGACTGTAAAAGGTAAAATAGACATGCCTCAAGTCACATAGATCCTGTCTTGACTAATAAATGCTCAAGCAATTCCCAGCCTGATGCAACATCCAGTATTTGGGGATAAAAGCAACTGCAGGGAGAGAGAGATCATTGTTCCTCTGACCTGGTGAGATCCTCAACCTGCTTTGGTTCTGGGAGATGGAGACCAAAGGAGCCTTGCTGTGAAGGAGCAGAGAGAAGCACAAGGAATCCTTCCATGGACTGACTGCAGCTGTTAGTGCAGTCAATCTTTATGTGTGTGTGTGTGTGTGTGTGTGTTTATATAGGACACACATGTAACACATAGGTTGCTTTGATACATATATGTAAAGCATGTGTATCACTGCATGCGTGTTGATGTATAATGCCTACCTCTATATTCATATTATACACATATAATACAGGCATATAATGTATCAGTGCATATCATTGATACGAATATATCTAATATACATATAATACATACACCTATGTGTATATTTGTATTATAAACACATATAATACACAAATCTTCATTTCCAATTACATGTAAAAACAATTTTTAGCATTCATTTTAAACATTTTTTAGTTCCAAATTTCCTCCTTCCTTCCCCTCTCCCCCACTGAGTGGACAAGAGATTTCATATAGTATATGCACGTGTGGTCATGCAAAATATATTTCCATATTAGTCATGTTGGAAAAGAAAATAAAGACACTCCCACCCAAAAAAAATGAACAAAATGAAGAAATATCGCATTCAGTCTTTTATCGTGTTACCTTATCTTTTGTTTAACTATATCCTTATCACCTAAGTGACATCTTCTCCTTTTTTGTAAGTATAGATGACTTGATCACTTGATACCTGGAGTTAGGAAGCATCCAGCTTTCTGAGCTGCCTACCATATCAGGAGTCATGCAGAGGGGGACTAAATTGCAGACCAAGTGTACACTGGGAAAATGCTGAGGAAATGGGCATTAGAGAGTCACACTCAGCCCTTCACTGTAGTTGTCAGCCCCAAGACCCATTCAGGAATATAATCCAGACACACAAAAAAGAGAGGGAAACCATACATTCCTTTGTAAAGGCTTTGCATCTCTTAATAAAATAAAATGTTATTGATATCTTTGGTTTTTACATCAACTACATTTCCCCTATAATGCCTCCCATTCCCCTCCTGAATCATCTCTTGTAACAAAGAATTTTTAGATAAAAAAGAAAAATCAGGAAAAGTGATTTATTTAATGAAAAAAGATGTTTCATACCCATGAAAATACACACACACACACACACACACACACACACACTCACACACACACACATCTCTGCTTAGGAGTGGAGGGAAATATCTTCCCCTATCTCTTCCTTGGGGCCATGCTTATTCTTTGTCATTTTGAAGAATTCATTTTCATTTTGTGACTGAAATTCTTTCTACTTAGATTATTTTCTTGCTCAGCCTTGAGTCTTGAAGGACCTTGTTACCCAATTTCTGGGGAAGAAATGGAAGGGCACATTGTCATTCAAGAATGTGATTTACAGTGTTTTGGGTTGCTTTATTATTTATTTCTGTTCCAAATAAATGCTATTCCTCATCTGGGTCTATAGGCATAGTGAGCAACTGGATGCCTGAATTCACTTCAGGAGTTCTGGAGTTTCTAATTACTTAGGACAAAAAACATGAGTAAATCACCTTTGGGCAACCAGATGGTTCAGCGGATATAGTAGCAGGTCTGGAGTCTAGAAGACCTAAGCTCAAATCTAGCCTCTGACATATAATAGCTGTGTAACCCTGGGTAAGTCACTTACCCTCTGCCTCAGTGTCTTTATGTGTAAAATGAGATGGAAAAGGAAATGGGAAACTAGCATCTTTGCTAAGAAAACTCCAAATGAGGTCATGAAGAGTTGGACAAGACTGAAACAACTGAAGAACAACAAATGAAATTTCAAATTCCCTGCAATTTAAACCTGTGTCCGTGAGAGTCTGCAGCAGTTGGATGGGTGGACCCATGAGTCAAGTATTGTCCAGTACCTGGTCTTCAACTAATAAGAGAAATAAGACAGATAAACAAATAGCTGTCAGCAAAAGATAATGTGAAGTGTCCCACTGTATGGTTATTTTAGGAATTCGATGGCAGCAGACCACCTCTAGCTGTGGCACATCAAGGAAGGCTTCATGGACAAATAATATATGAACTAGGTTTTGAGGGGTGAGTACTATTATATTAATAGGTGCCCAGAAGAGCCTGGTTCTGTTAGAAGGGGTATCATGGGCAAGGTATGTTCAGGGAATACTAAGCTAAGCAATGGAGATACAAGAAAGACTAAAACAAGGGTTCCTGCCTCAAGGCACTCATATTCTAAGGTGATGGGGAGAGGAACTTACAAAGAACTATGTGAGTACAAGATTCATACAGTGTTTGATTCGTAGAGACATGATTTCAGAGGGGAAACCTTCAGTTGTTGAAGGGACCAGAAGGCACTTGAGTATTAGTCATCCCCCAGAGGGTCATCTTGTATTTGTTTTATGTGTCCAGATCTTTGTACATATCTATATGTGTTCACATTTTGTCTCTTGTTAGATTGTGACAAGTAATAGTAAAAGACAGAATTATGTTTAGGTAGAGTAGTGGAAGTAAGAAGTGACTGAGTGATTGAAACAAGAACATAGAGGTTTTGAATGTCAGGGTAAGGCATTGGATCAAGGTAATGTTGGACAATTCATCCAAAATTGGAGTATATTGAACTAGAAAATTGTCTAAAACCAAGATAGAGAGGCTTTGAATGCCAGGAAAAGGGAATTTGGATTGGGCTGATGTGGTACAATAAATTCTCATGATGTCTCTTTGGATGAGGACACTAATGCTTGTCCATCAGTCTTCCAAATCTCTTCTACAGGCAATGCTGATAATTACTTGGAGAGTGAACATTTTCCATTTTATATTTTTAAATGTCTCTGCTTCCCATTTTGCTTTAGGAATTTATCTGCTGCTTCTTCACTTTGAGCTTAAAAAAAAATGACCTATTGAAGCATGGCCATTTTGCAAGGAATGAAGTGTCTCCCTTAACAGCGATATTATTAATATATCAAATCTGTTTTATTCATATTATTTGCTGATTTTGTGGCCAGCCCAGATTAATAGTTGTCTTTGCATTATGCAGGGGAACTTAATTTCTATTTGAATGTTTAACACCATTGTAATGATTTTATTGCAATTAAGAATGATAAATGTTTCCCTTCCAGTCTCAAGATCAATATTCACCAAGTGGAGGAGATAAAGGGGGGGGATGAGACTCAGGCAGTTAGTAAACCCTGGAAGGGACACTAAGAAATGGGGATGGGGTGTTAAAAACAATATCCAGTTCTAGAAGGGAGCAGAAGAGAAGGAATAATGGGTAACAAAGAAATTGCCAGAATGAGGACAATAAGAAGGTATAAATACAAGTAGAGATGACAAAAACATTTAGCTATTCCTTACTCTCTGCATCCCAAAGACTTCTATGCTCCCATACCAAGGAATCTACAATGTACAAACACCTCTCCCAGCTCAGCTTAACCCAAGACCATTTATTATTTGTAAATACAGTCTATTGGAGTAATTAATAGGCCACATTTCTATAGGCCTATAGGAATATAAAACACTTTCCTCACAATTTCCCTGTGAGGTAAGCTATGCAAATATTACTATCTCCATTTTGAAAATAAGGAAACTGAGGCTCAGAGAGAATCACTGACTTGCCCAAAGTCACACAGCTAGTAAATAACAGAGATTAAGTTTGAATTCATTTCCTCTTTCTCTAAATCTCTTCTAATTCAACTGGTCACTAGTAAAGTATAAGTATACTTCAGGTTTAATGATGTTTCCAGATATGTAACACTACAACTCTAAGAGATCACCCTAATGCAAATATTAATAATATGGAAATAGGTCTTGATCAATGACACATGTAAAATCCAGTGGAATTGCTATTTGGCTACGGGAGGGGGAAAGAAAGAGGGGAGGGAAAGAACATGAATCATGTAACCATGGAAAAATATTCCAAATTAATTAATTAAATAAATTTTTCCATTCAAAAAAAATTAACACTACAAACATTAATCCTTCTCCCTGCCTCTCAGCTGGTAACGAGATTTCACAGTTGCTTGCTTAATTTAAATACAGAGAGGGCTGTCCTCCATATTAGCATGGAGGTGTCTTGTGTGATTCAAAGGCAGGCAGGACAGACACCCCTAACCTCCATTCCCTCCACTCTTCTCCAAGGGAAAATTTCTGCCAGGAAAGGAAACAGGAGATTGGAGGCAGAAGCTGAGCTCTCTCCCCTCCTCAAAGAGATGGGGTACCAGGCTAAATTTCTATCCATCTTTTCACTTAAAGATTATTAGTCTCAGGAATATGGCTTTTATGTTCAAGCTAAACTGATTGCTGTTCTTTAACTGGAGAAAAAAGCTTTACATTCAAGATTTGACTCTTTTCCCATCACATACTAGTTCCACAATGAACATACTTAGTAGGTAGTCAAAAAAATACTTTATCTAAGCCCTTAGCAAAACAGAAATCAGAGAAAGCATTCTTTGGAGACTATATACCAGACCAAGTGAAGATGCTCTCCCATGGGAGCAAGGCAAAAGCTCAGCCAAGAGAATCCTAGATCTCCCTCAAGGGGAGGTTCCACAAAATCTCCACTGTACCAAACCAGGGACAGGGTCATGATGGAGCCTGCCAAATCCTATCATTTATTTGTAGAAATTTTTCCTTCAGCAGCCTAAAGTAGGGTTGCCTTTTTCCATCTTCTCTCTTGATACCAGCACAATCTAAAGTGACTACTAAGCTCCAAGAAGAAATTCCAAAGACTTGAGGAGACACAAGAGATCTGTCGTGCCTTTCATGCAGGTACAGGGCATTGATTGCCACCAATAAGGAGAGAGTCCTATACCAATAGATTTTAGGACTCAGAGGCCACCTCATATGAGAGGCCTCTGTTCTCTCTTCTCTTTACTGCCATCCCCTTACCTCCTAGCCCACGGTTCTTGTTCAGTCCTCAATGACTCTGATTCAACGAACCTTGCCGTCCATGGGGTTTTCTTGGCAAAGATATTGGAGTGCTTTGCAATTTCCATCTCTAATAGATTAAGGCAAATAGAGGTTAAGTGATTTGCCTAAGGTTGCAAAGCCAGTAAATGTCTGAGGCCAGATTTAAACTCAGGAAGATGAATTTTCTTAACTTTAGACCCAGCACTCTATCCACCAAGTAGTCCAGTGGCCTCCTTAGGCAAAGAGATTTAAGTGACTTGCCCAGGTTCACACAGCTAAACTTGAACTCAAGTCTTCCTGATTCCAGGCCTGGTGTTCTCTCCCCTGAGCTTTCTAGCTTCCCCTAACCCAGGGTATTTTGCATTTATTCTGTGACTATTTTATGAAGGCAGCAAAACCTCTGAAGCATACCCTGATTATCTAACATTGGAGGCATATGCAAAGTGGCTTGCCAGATCTCCTAAGATGAAAGCATACTTCATCCCCTACCACATGGGTGGGTGTAGCCTCCTTTGATTGACTACGTCAACCAGAATGGACTTTTTCTTTAAATCTAGCAAGACTGAGATGGCCACTCTCTTTCCTCTATGCTTTCTGTCTTGTGCTCTTTCCCATTGCAACCAGAGGCAGTATAGGAGCCTCAGTGAGAAGAAACTTCCTTCCCCTACTTGTCCTCTTTATCTCCATCTGAGAAATGAGTCTGGACATATTTTGTATTTTTTTTTCTCTTCTGGGGTGTTTGTTCTTCCTCTCTATGTCAGGTGTATGTGGTGGTCTCCACCAGCCCAGGAATTCCAAGCAGTGACAATCTTGGAGCTAGGATTGCAAATGGCGCAGGTACAGCCTGCCCACCAAGAAGAGAAGGCAGGCCAGAGTTCCTGTGGGAAGTTCTAGGAAGAACTCATGGGAATTAGGTCCTATAGCAGTGGTTCCCAAACTTTTTTGGCCTACTGCCCCCTTTCCAGAAAAAATATTACTTAGCCCCCTGGAAATAATTTTTTTTAATTTTAATACCAATTAATAGGAAAGATAAATGCACCTGTGGCCATCACCGCTCCCCTGGACCTCTGCAGCACCCACAAGGGGGTGGTGGCACCCACTTTGGGAATCACTGTTCTATAGGAACTGAGCTAAATAGTAAATCTAATCCTCTTCTTCCCAGAGACTGAGTTGGAGAGGCAGGGGAATTATGCCTCTAGTGTTAGGGGAGTAATGTGTATATTTGTCATTATACTGTCAAGAAAATATTTCTTTGTAAAAACTAATCCTACTGTTAATAGCTAAACCACTAAATGGAAACTCAAGTTCAGGCAACCTCCCCTACACTTGGGCAATATCATTACTTGAATCTGGAGCCATTTGCAGAAAGCCTTGGCACTCCCAAGACTCTGTAATGCAACTGGAGAACCATGGGGGTAGGGTAAAAATATAACGAACCTAGACTTCAGGTAGTGAGTCAGCCATCCCTCTGACATGTATCCCTATCAATATATGTGTAGTTTTTTCCCAATAGATGTTTTGCTCCTTGACCATTTGGTTTTTGCCTTTGTATCCCCAGAGCCTAGCATAATGCCTAGCCCAAAGAAGGCACTCAATAAGTATTAGTCAAATTGAGTTGAAGTGAAAAAAATTCTCCATCCAATCACTAACCTTGTAACAACATGTTTTCTATTAAACCTAATTCAAATATGCTAGGGCAGCTTTGGTGGCCCATCAAGTTGGTTAAAATTAAATTTTACCCAGAGCTCAATCACAAAAAAAGGTCTTTTGTAGCACAGATGAGACTCTCTCTGCTTCAAAGCACACTTCAATTAACTCTCTAACAACAGAAAATGATTGAGCAATGATTTTCCTTTTTATCTTGAGTTAAGGGACTTGCTCCCTATCCTGAATCCAGTAAGTGACATTCACTGTAATGGCCTTAGTCAGGTCACTGCCTTATGGTTTAGGATTTCTAAACACACAAGTTATTGATTAGGAAAAAATATTTATATACACATACACACACATATTCATGTAATCAATCTTGATCCCAAAGAACCAATGATGAAATACATTTTCCTAAATCAATATTTGTGGTCGGGAGAAGGGTAAAGTATAGAATGCTGCAAACATTATGAGACTGGTCAATCAGTTTTTCTTAACTGAATTTCTTTGGCAGAAGAGAGGATTGGGGGGATTGATGAAGAGGGGAGAATTACTTAATGGAGTGAATTACTTAAAAACCAAAGTTATCAGCATTTTTTTACAAGAAGATGTGTTTCTCAAAAGAAAAGTGAAAAGGAAATACAAAATTACTACACAATCTGGTCACAATTCACTGCAGCTTTATTCCACATTGGACTCCCTGTTTTATACCCTGTTTCCAAGACAAATTAGACAGCATGCTTTTTCCCCATCAGAACTAGTCCTCTCCTATCTCCCTGCCTGTTGCATGATCCATATGGATTTCCCACACCCATTCCCTCCACTATTATCTATTGATGATCCTTCTTCAAAGGCCAGCTCAGTTTTTACCTCTTCTATGAAACTTTCCCTGAATACTGGAACTAGATGGATTCTCTTGCCAGCCTTAAATCTTCTGGGCTATTCTTTTTTTTTTATTTTTTTTAAACCCTTGTACTTCGGTGTATTGTCTCATAGGTGGAAGATTGGTAAGGGTGGGCAATGGGGGTCAAGTGACTTGCCCAGGGTCACACAGCTGGGAAGTGGCTGAGGCCGGGTTTGAACCTACGACCTCCTGTCTCTAGGCCTGACTCTCACTCCACTGAGCTACCCAGCTGCCCCCCTTCTGGGCTATTCTATTTAATTTTGTCTATGTCTTCATTTCTGAGTCAGATTAAAATTATTCACATATGTCATAATCACTTATATATTATAGACTTCTTTATCAAAAAGCATTTGGGGGGCAGTGCATCTAAGAGGCTCATTGGATAGAGAGTCAGACCTAGAAGTAGGAGATCCTGGGTTCAAATCTGGCATCAAACACTTCCTAACTATGTGACCCTGGGCAAATCACTTATCCAAAATTACCTAGACTTTACTACTCTTCTGCCTTGGAACTACTTGTATCAATTCTAAGACAGAAGGGAAAGGTTTTAAAAAAATGCATCAAGTACTTACTATGTGCCAGACATCGCCCTAAGTGCCTTTTGCAAATACAAACAGGAAGCCTGTTTCTGACCTCAGGAAGCTTACATTCTAATAAGAAAAAATATATTAAAAAAAAAGATGAAGGAGGCTAAGTATTGCAAGTAAGTAGAGCAATGATGAAGGTGCCTAGCAAGGAGGCAGCAACAGAGAAAATCCATTGTGCAGCCTGAAGAGGAATGAAGAAATGACTGGCTTGGGTGCCTTCATTAAGTTGAGGTTCTAGGTGAAGGATGCTTCCAAAGTGTGAATTCCAGAGCTGGAAGGAGCTTCCAGGTTGAAGAGATTTCTGGAGCATAGTAGAAAATGTTGAGAGTGCAGCTTGTAGAGCTCCTTGAGGACAGTACCAGTATCTTCTTCATCTTGGCATCTCCTAGGTCTTACGTAGTACCTTATACATATCATTGTTCAGTCACTTCAGTTGTGTCTGGCTCTTTGTGACCCTATTTAGGGTTTTCTTGTCAAAGAGATTGGAGTGGTTTACCATTTCCTTCTGCAGCTCATTTTACAGATGAGGAAACTGAGGCAAACAGGGATTAAGTGAGGCAGCTGGATTTTAATTCCGATCTTCCTAATTTGGGGTCTGGTATTCTATTCACCATGCCATCTAACTGCCCAAGGTTATACACTGTAGATACATAATAAATGTTTGCTGAACTTAAAATGATAAAACCAGAATCCTTCCTTTTCTGCCTACTTCCTTCACAACCTCCTCAACCAAACCCACCCACACCAGAAACCATGCTCTGCAGTGACTTCAACCCTGAGATCCCACTCCCCTGATGAGTGACAACCTATTCCAGATCACTATTTCAGGAAAATCCCAGCCACATTCCATTCTTTTACCCCCTTCAAATTTGCAATCATTAAATATCATCAAAACAACTCTATCTTTTATACCTGGAAAGGGTATATCAGTTTACTACTCCCAGGTATCCCCACTCATGATCCCTATATCTTAATTGACCAAAATGCCCATTTCTGGCCACCACTTCCCTGTATTTATGCAGCTCCAGCCATGTCACTCTGCCCTACTCAATAAATTCCAGAGCTTTTCTATCATCTTCAAGATCAAACACAAAATCTTCTGTTTGGCATTCAAAGCCCTTCATGACCAATATATTCTTCCCAACTTCTTTCCAGTTTTATACATTACTCTCTTCCATGTATTTTTTGATTCAGGGACATGGGTCTCCTGGCTATTCCACAAACAAGACACTCCATCTCTTGAGTCCAGACATTTTCATCCTCAATTCTGCCTTCAGTCATATCTGCCTTTCTTCAAATTCCAACTAAAATCCCACCTTCTACAGGAAGCCTTTCCCAATCCTTCCAAATTCTATGCCTTTTCTCTGTCAATCATTTTCTACTGCATATAGCTTTCTTGTACATATTTGTTTGCTTGTTGTCTCCTCTTTGAGCAGCCCTTTGAGGAAAGGGACTGTCTTTTGTTTCTTATCCTCCTGGCACATAGTAGGTGCTTAATAAGTGCTTAATGACTAAGTGACTAAAAGTGTTGTTTCTTCTATTAGAAAGTAAGTTCTTTGAGGACAGAGGCCCTTGCCTTCTTTGTATCTTTCCCCAACCCCCCTCCTCCCAGTGCTAGTTCTTGGCACAAAGCAACCTCTTAATACATGGTTTGTTTGTTTTTTTTTCATTCATTCATTCCAATGAACACTTCCATTAGAGATACAAGTGCCCTATTAATATTAATGATCTTCTTAGGCACATCCAAACAGTTTCCCTTTCCCATTGGACTTTGGTAGGAGTTTGACTGAACACATAAACTGGGAATGAATATTCAGAATAGCAAGGATTCATATTTCTTTGTTTTTCCCCCAAGACATCAAGACCTGAGTTTACAGATAAAAGCATTCCCAGAATGAAAAAGTTAACCAGAGAAACTGTGAAAAACTATTTGCAAATGGGATGGATGTCATCCTTATTAAAGCAATGTATTGTGGAGGAAAAACTGCAAATGGGGCAACTTTTAAAATCATATTGAAAGAGCCTTGTTTCTTTTCCAAGAAAAAGATAAATTGAGAAAGGGAACCCAGAAAAATAATACAGAGGTGTTGTAGCTGCTTTCTTCTACTATCATGAAAAGAATCCTGAACACAAAGACAAAAGACCTATTTTAAGGACTGCCACTAGGATGTCACATCCTCCTTGAGCATCATTTTCTACATCTGCAAAATGGGGATATTGACACATACCACTTCCTTCAAAAGGGCATCTTGAAGATCAAATAATTACAGAGCAGGCTTTTTCTGGTTGACCCCAGAGGGCAGAACTTGGATCAATGGGTAGAAATTACAGGGAAGTCGATTTCTACTCAATAAAAGGAAAGACTTCCTAACAATTAAAGTTGCCCAGAAATGAAATGGGCTGCCTCATTATGTAGTAAGTTCTGGATCACTGGAAATCTTCAGGCAAACCTATCAAAGTTTTTCATTCATTCATTTATTCATTTAAGAAGCATTTTTAAAATGCCCAATGTGCAAGGCACAGTGCTAGATGCACAGAATGCAAAATCGAGAAGTAAAAGCCCCTGCACTAGACTTTTTATTGGGCAAGGAGGATAGAGGAGGGTGAAGTAGGCAAGGTATACCATGAATAGAGAATAGTGGGACAGTTAGGTCACTCAGGGGATAGAGGGCTAGGCCTGGAGATAAGAGGTCCCGGGTTCAAATCTGATCTCAGATACTTCGTGACTGTGGGATCCTTGGCAAGTCATTTAATTCCAATTGCCTAGCCCTTACTGTTCTTCTGCCTCGGAACCAATACTTAGTATCAATCTTAAGATGGAAAGTAAAGATCAAAAAATACAGAACAATAAATTCAAACTATATGCAAAGTAATTCTCAGTAGGATGCAACTATTAACTGGGAGGATCAGGACATGCTTCCTATAGGAGGTGGTCCTTAAGTTGAACCTTAAAGGAAGTTAGAGATAGTAGAATGAAAGTCATGCATTCAAAATATAGGAAACAGGAGATGGAATGGCATTGAAAGAAATAGCAAAAAAAGTTTGACATATATGTGAAGGAAAGTAACATGAAATAATTCTGGAGAGGTGGTTTCAGGGCACATATTTAAGGGATATAAATGTCAAACAAGAAGAAAATTCATATTTTGTCAAAAAAGACAAAAAAGGCACTTTGCAAGCAGAGGACAGACATGGTCAGACTGTATGAATAAGGAATGCCATTTTGGCAACCACGTGAAAGATGGGTTGAAGAGGAAAGAGAATGGGTACAGAAAGACTAAGCTAAGTCAACAGGCATTTATTAATCACCTTTTAGGTGGTAGGCACTGGGCTAAGACTGGGATGAATAGAAGATATTGCAACAGTCTAAGCAAAAGGTGATAAAGGTTTTAAACTAGGGTGGCAGCTAGGTGACCAGTTGATGGAGCACTGGAAATGAAGTCAGGAAGACCTGAGATCAAATTTGGCCTCAGATCCTTTCTAGATTTGTGTATTTAGATGAGTCACTTAACTTCTGTCTGACTCTGTTTACTCATCAGTAAAATGGAGATAATAATAGCATCTACATCTCAGTGCTAATATTGTGAGTATAAATACTATTCATACTATTTCTTTTTAAATTTGTATGTAATATATATACATGTATATATATAAAATTTACCATCGCCTTCTGGCTTAGAAGTGATGTTAAGTATTAGTTCCAAGGCAGAAAAGTGATAGGTTCAGGCAACTGGAGTTAAGTGATTTGTCCACGGTCACACAGCTAGGAAGTGTCTGAAATCACATTTGGACCCAGGACCTCCTAGCTCCAGGCCTGGCACTTTATGCACTGAATCACCTAGATGCCCCTCTTCATACTGTTCCTAAAGCACTTTGCAAACTTCAATTCTATCTTTTTATCTATTATTAATGAGAGTGGAGAGTAGGATGGATCTGAGATATTATAAAAGTAGAAGGTGGAAAACTTGACAAAAAAGTAGATGAGAAGTGAGAGGAAGGGAAGAGTTGAGGATGACACTATGATTATGATTGTTGGATAACTGGAAGAATGTTTTTACCCTCAACATAAACAAGATAGTTAGGAAGAGGAGTGGATTGGAGAAGAAAGATTCATTTCTTTTGGATTAGTTATTGAGCACAAAAGCTGTTCCTTAGTTATGGGTCGGACCCCATAATCTCTGAAGTCCCTTCTAACTATTTCTGTGGTTCAAAATACACAAAGGGCAGGTTATAGGGTGCTGTTATTATCTGTCATTATTTCTGCTTTTTTTATTAAAGCAATCCTTGATAAATCCAAAGGAGCTAATAGAAGGAAATAGAAAAATGATAGTGTACAGATTGAGAAAGAGAGTAAAATGGCAAAAATCTCCACACTTAAGCAGTAAGCTTACTAATAGCAAGAATAAATGATTCTGACATCATTTGGCCACTTTCTTATAAGGAGAATATTGAGAAAGCCTAGAGAGAACATCAGGTGGCAATCACAATAATCTTAGAATAATGACACTCTAGAAAGAAAGAACTGGCTCTTTCATTAGAAAGATAATTCAAAAGCTAACTGAAAAGTACCACCATGGCACTCAGGGAAATAACTTCCCCTCTTGCACAATTGTTTCCCATACCTGAGCAAGGTTCCCACTGAAAGGTCTGATGCCAAATTATGAAGAGCCAGAATCTTGACTGACACATGGAAACCAAACTTTCAGAGATGTAGGTTCTATTTCTGTACACAGCTCTAACTCAGGTGAAAACTTGGCAATGACCTGGATAATCCAACTCCTAAATACAGCCAAAGGATCAGTAAATCAGGAGACCAGAATGTATGATTCACCTGCAGAGCATAGTACTAATGAGGAGGTGTCAAAAAAGAAAACTCTCTGTCCTCAGGGAGTTTCCCATCTAGTTGGCAATTCAGCTATATAAATATAATATGACAGAAGAGTCATACAGAAAAAAGCACAAAATAATATTTTTTTTCAATTGAGGAAGTTGTATACTTTAAAGCTCAGAGATACAGAAGACAATTTTGGCCATTGGGTAAAGTTAAGCAGTGAGGGCTACCTGAAGGATCTTAGTTTGAATCAAAGCCTTAGCTATTTTCTTTACCTGGATTGTATTTTCTCTCTCTCTTTTTTGGCTTGTCGAGTTCCTACTCATCCTTTCACATAAAAAAAATTAATGATATCTGTTGTTTTTACTTCATTTTCATATCCCAATATGCCCTCCTCTCTACTCCCAAACCCAACCCAGAAAACTATCCTTTACAACACAGAATAAAAAAAAAGGAAGAGAGAAAAAGAATGAGTTCAGAAAATTAGTCCTCTTCCTTTTCAATCATCACTTTATGCCTGAAATTAGTAATTTCACTTACAATACTTTAATGCTAGCTTATACCCAAAGGCTTTCCCCTTCCCAGATCCCATTCTCTTACCTAAATCTAAGTTCTTTGATCATACTTAAATTGCGGATGCCACTCCCTTTTTCTTTAGTTATTTATTTCTGCCCCTCTTGTGTCCTTGTCCTTTCCTCCATCTAGCTGAGCAATTTAAAATCATCATTTCTATCCTCCTCTACAACCATCTTATTTTTTAGTAACTTTCTTTTACTATAAGATATTCTCTCTTTTTTATATACCTCATTAAATCTCTTCTTTTTAGAGTCTATTATGAATTTTATTTTATGATTCTTGGGTTATACCATTGTTCCTTCTTTATTCTTCCAATATTCCTAAAAGGAATTATAGCTTCATGGGTACAAGATTTGAAATCAACCTTTCATCTAGTTTATATATTATTGGTTTTTTAGATCCTATATTGTCTTCCTTTTTTATGTTGTACCTTTCTTCTAAAAATATTAATTCATGAAGGAAGCTGTGTTAGATGAAAGCAATGTGCATTAATCATATTAAAAGCCAAAATATCAAAAACCACACGATCATCTCAATAGATAGAGAAAAAATCTTTGAAAAAGTATAATGCTCATTTATGTTATTTAAAAATAGCTCTGAATATTGGGCATTAATATCATAAGAGATTTAATATCATATACAATACCCATATGTATAATATAATAACAAACAACTAATATAATATAAAATAAATCAAGTAAAATATTTGATATAAAAATTATCTATCTAAAACCAAAAGCAAGCATGATATGCAGTATAGAAACACTAGAACCTTTTCTAATAAAAATAGGAGTGAAGTAAGGATGTCCATTCTTCCAACTATAATTTTATATAATTCTGGAAATGTTAATGAGTAAGAATCCAAGAGAGAAATTAGGGCAAAAAAATAGATAAAGAAGAGATAAAACTACACCTATTTGCTGATAGTATGATAATATGCTTGTAAAATCTAGGGGAATAAGAAAGGATATTAATTGAGATAACAGCTTCAAGTAAAGTTTCAAGCTGCAAAAGAAACTCTCAAAGATCATCAGTATTTCTAAATAATAATAACAAAATGCAAGAAGCAAAAATAGAAAGGGAAATCTCATTTTAAATAACTATAAAATCCATAAAATATCTGGGGATCAACCTACCAAAGTATGCAAAAGATGTATAAATTCAAAGTGCTTTTCAAAAGAATTAAAAATAACTTAAATAAATAGAGGAATATTCTTTGCTCACAGTTAGGCCATGCCAATATAATAAAAATGATAATACTACTTAGGTCCATTTTCACTTTTAATGCTACAGCAATAAAATTACCAAGGGACTACTTTATAGAACTTGATTACAAAAATTACAAAATTAATTTCAAAAAACAAAAGATTTGTAATATGAAAATAAATATTTAAAAAATAAGATGAAGGAGAAATAGCACCTCCAGACCTCAATCTATATTTTTAAGCAATAGTTATTAAAACTATATGACATTGATTAAAAAATACAAAGATATATCAGTGGACAAGGAAGAATCAGAAATAATGGAACTCAATAAACCAATGTTTCATAAAATAGAAAACATAAATTATCTAGAAAAAAAGTTCCTTATTTGATTAAAAAAACATCTGGGAAAAGTCAGACAGCAGTCTGGCAGAAATTTGATTTAGACCAATGATTGTGAACCTATGGCATGAGTACCAAAGATAGCATGCAGAATGCTCTCTGTGAGTATGTGGCTGCCTCTCTCCAGAGTTGGTTACTATAAAGGCAGAGGGACTTGAGCAGAGCTGCTCCCCTCACCCCCATCTTCGCCACCCCTCTGCCTAGCAACCAATGGGAGTGCACAGTGGGTAAGGTGGGCAGGTCACAGGAGGCAGAGCTAGAGGGGAGCAGAGCACTCAGGCCACGCCCTTCCCCATCTCTACACAGGCTGAGGACATTCCTCTTCCCTCTCTCTCTGCCCAGCAGCCAAACAAGAGTGCTTCCTCCCTCCCCTGTGTGGGGTAAAGGGCGGGGGGGGGCCTGCATGGGCAATCAATGAGGGGTTGGAGCACAGCATGCAATTTGGAGAGTGTGGTGGGACAGGGCCTGACACTCCATCTCTAAAAGGTTCACCATCACTGGCTTAGACTAATACCTTATGCCCATGTTGGTGAAGGTGTGGTCCACTTGCCTAGGCCACACAGAAGGGGCTTCTCCATTCCCCCTCTCTACAATGCCTGAGGACATTTTTGCATGTCCTTATCTTCTGTCAGCAGACCAATGTGAGCATTTCCGTCCTCTGCTCCCTGAGGTAATGTGGGGTCCTCACAGGCAGATTGAAAGTGCAGTTTGGGAATGCAGTCTCTAAAAGGTTCATCAATGTTGCCTTAATCCATATTCCAAAATGCCTTGTAAATAAATACACAAGCTTGACATTAAAGATCACACTTTTTTAAAAAAAAACTTAGAACAGAAGCAAATTATAAACCTTAAGCAGCTGTGAGTTGGAAACATATTCTTAATGAAACAAGAGATATAGGTCATTACAAAAGGTAAAATAGAGAACATTGATTATAAAAAAACTGAATTGCTTCTACACAGACAAAATTAAAGTATCTAGGATAAGAATGGAAATACTCAAATGGGAAAAAAATCTTTGTATCAAATTTCTCTGATAATGATTTACTATTTACCAAGTTTTGTAAATGATCAATAAATGAATATATATTTATTATATGTGTGTGTAAGTAATAAGTCATTATCCAACAGATAAGTGGTCAAAGAATCTAAACAAAGTATTTACAACCACATGAAAGAGGGTTCCAAATCACTAATAATAAAAGAAATGCAAATCAAAACAACATTGAACTTCCACCTCAAACCCTTCAAATTAGCACACACACAAAAATGACCAAAAAATAGAAATAGTCCATTTTGGAGGGGTTGTAGAATGATAGGCATACTGATGCATTGTTGGTAGAACTGTAAAATAGTAAAACTATTTTAGAAAACAATTTGGAATTATACAAATAAAGTGACTAAATATCCATATATTTTTGGACCAGGCTCCATTATTGGGCTTGTACCCTAACAGCCATTGATAAGTAGAAAGTACCCATAAGCACCAAAATATTTATAGCATTATTTTTGTGATAGCCAAGAATTGGAAACAAAATAAATGCCCATTCAATGGGAAATTTCTAAATAATCGTGACCATACATGAGCATAATGGAATATTACTGTGCTGTAAGAAATTGTGTATGCAATAAATACAGAGAAGGGAAAGTTCTACATGAACTGGAGCAAAATTAAGTCAACAGAGCCAAAGAATAATAATATTCCCAATAACCACAACAATATGACTAGAACAACCACACACATATAAGTGAATGAAACAATCCTATCTCTATAACATCTCCCATGTGCCACCTTACTTCTCTCCTCTGACATTGCCACCTCCCTAGTACTGCCTCATCCCTGAACTATTGCAATACCTATTTGTTGGTCTTCTTGACACAAGTCTCTCCCTACCTTCCACTTAGCTGTCTAATTGGTTTTCCTAATGCACAGGTCCAAATATGTCATCTTCCATATTCAATAAACTCCTATGACTCCCTAGTACAGTACCTCCAGTATCACATATGAAATCCTCTGTTTTTAAAGGTTTTTACAACTTAGTCCTCTCCTACCTTTCCAGCTTTCTTTTATTTTGCTCTCCTCTATATATGCTGTGATTCAATGACACCAGCCTCCTTAGTATTCTTTCCACAAGACACTCCATCTCTTAAGTCCTTGCATCTTCACTGGCCGTCCCTCCTTGGCTAGAGTTTGCTCTCTCCTCTTCTCCATTTTCTGGTTTCCCTGGTTCCTTCAAGGCTCTGATAAAACTTTACCTTCTGCATGAAGCTTTTCCAGGTCCTCCTCAATTCTAGTGCCTTCCCTCTGTGGAAATGGAACCATGGATGACTAACTATTAATGTTCTCCTGTGTTAATACATAAGATCCCTACCTCACTTTTGGCTGTCTTGTATTCTTATCCTTGAAGATACACCATTGTAATTACTTTATATTTTATAAATTAAACCTTTGGGTGTTGAAAATTCAAAAGGATTTTCAGAGAGTTATTATTCATCTACCATCTTATTCTTACCTCCTTGCTCCACCCATCTTTTGAAGCTCAATTTAAAAACTTCTCTCCTTTCTAGTGGTAATGGTACTCTCTTTATATTACACAATCCTTTCTCATTATTGATGCCCCCTCCTCAATTACAGAAAAAACAAGAGAAAAGAAACAAAACATAACCTCAAAAAAATAGACTACAACATCAAAGAACATAAAGTTAGGTCCACTAGAGAGCTGTGGCAGATATAAGAAGGAGATATACTGAGAAGATACCTGTTATTCTAATTTATTACTCAGAGTCCCCAAAGACAATGGTGCCTTAAAGTTCCCTCCTGTACCCTCTAATAATGAGAGAAAAGAACAAGGTACCCAGCAGAATTGATGCATGATCCCTTTTACTGCCTGGAGTAGTTCAGTCCTTGGAGAAGTCAGGGTCATCTCTAGATGGGGAAGATACCTGGTGCAAATCATTTTAAGCATTTCAACAACAAACTTCAACCAAAATTATACATATAATGTGTATATATATATATATATATATTTGACATTAGGTCAAATTGATTCTCACTAGTATCTACAAGAGGAAAAATCTCAGAAAATATGAACTTAGCTAAAAAAAAGTGTGTGGGAAAAGAGAAGAAGCATTCATATCTCCTCTTCTAGCAGAGTATAAATCTTTTATAGATTTATAAAGACTAGAACTAGTCCATACACTTCATTGTTTCCCTTGTCAATTGGCATATATTTTATTCAGTAAATATTAATAAAATGTCTGAATAATCCAATTTAACAAGCACTTATTATGTACCAGATTTGTATGGAATACTATGCTAAGAACAAGAAGAGATTAAAAGCTTTTTAGAGAAGAAACAACCTCTGACTTCATGACACTTGCCATTTAGGGGTTAGGAGCATATGATATAAACCCAAATCACTCTGCCATAAAGTAATACATGATACATTTCTGAGAGAGATCCAAGAAAAGTTTTATGGAAAGTAAAAAGTGGGAAAAAGTCAAAGCTTCTAGAAATAGGTGGTGTTTACGTTGAAATTTTTTAAATGATTGAGAATTTCACAATTGGAGGGGTTGGAAGGCATAGAACACATAGAGACCAAAGGCATTGAGCTAAAAAAGGGAAGGATGTGTAAAGGGGATTGTGAACTAGTCCAATTTTACTGGAAGCTACTAGAGAATTATAGTGTGAGATAAGTTTAAAATAGCAAGTTGACTACAGATCATCATGTACCTTAAATGTCAACCCAAAGAGTTTGAACTTTCCTTGATAGGCATCCAGATGCCTTTGTAGGGTTAAAAACAGATGAATGGCACATTTAGATTCAACTTGATTCCATAAACATGCAATATGTCTCAACTTTGAACAAAACATCATGTTGATGAATGGAAAAATAAAGACAAAAAAGCACTTAAAATGATTCTTTAAGGATCCTCAAGGTAGATCTATACATAAGAAAGGTTAGTTATAGATTTATATGAAAAATGGACTAGAAGAAGAGAAAATAAAGTCAGGAAGACCCATCAGGAAGCTATTGCAATAATCCTAACAGGTGGTAGTAAGGGCTAACAGTGGCAGGGAAAATAGAGAGGAAAGGATGTTCACAAAGAGTACCATGGAGGTAGAATCAAAAGGACTTGGGAATTGACTGACTATAAGAATGGAAAGGGAAGGCTCTGAGTACTCATAGGTTAAATTCCTGGTTAGGGGTTGGGATGCAGTTGGTTTATAGACTGGTTTATGTATGAATATAAGAGCTCTTTTCAAGAGTACTCAACACTTCCTTCTCCCCTACTAACTGCTTTCTATACGTTACTGCTCCAGCATCAGCATCATAACCCCCTACCCCCAGCTCTATCCCCAATCCCACAAAAGTATAGTATCTGAGTCAATTGCCTTAATTTTACATTTCAAAGGGATGATTGTGCATACAAATTGTGCATATATAGGATTTATGTCTATTCATTTTCTCTACATCTTTTCCTTCTGCCTATCCAGACACTGTAGAACCAAATTGTTTTCTTCCCTTCCTACAATAATTTGTTTCTCCCTAGAATAGCCTTAATAGTTCTCTATGTCTTAGAGAGCCAATCCCTCTTGGAGCATTCAGAAAATCTCAAAAACAAAAACAAAAATCAAGCCATCCTCTTTTTACCAACTTACTTCTTCTCTACTGCTTACAATCATGAACTTTTAAAAACCCTTATTTGATCCAACCATTTCTGCTACTCATTATCCTATATTTCTTCTCCTTTTGGCTAAAATCTGTGAGAAAGTAATTTACACTAGGAGCCTGTGCTTTCTATTCTCAAATTGTCTTCTAACCTCTGCAGTCTGGCTGCTATCATCATCAACTGAAAATACTCTCTCCAAAATTACCAATATCTTAACTCCCAAATCTAATGGCTTCTACTCCTTCATTCTTCTTGATCTCTCTGCAACATCTCATATCTTCTCCTTCAAGATATACATTTCTCTCAAGGTTTTCATGGCTTTGTTTTCTCCTGGTTTTCCTCCTTTCTGACCACTTTCTCCATCTCCTTTGCCAGATCTTTATTCATTTCATCCTCACTAGCTATGGGTGTACCCCAAAGCTCTGTCCTGGGCCCACTTCTGTTTTCTTTCTACACTTTCTTTCATGGTGATCTCATCTTTCTATGGTTTCAATTGTCATCTCTATATAACTGATTTCTAAATCTATATATCCAGACTAGTCTCTTTCCTGATTTCAAGTGCCACATCACCAACTGCCATCTCCAACTAGATATGTCCAAAATAAAACTCACTAATTTTCCTCAAAACCCTTCCAATTTCCCAACTTCACTATTACTGTCCTTCCCATCAGGCAAGCTCACTACTTTGTGTCAACTTTAACTCTTCACTCTCTATCACTCCTTACATCTAATCCATTGCCAAATCCTGCCATTTCTACTTTCACAACATGTCACACGTATATCCTTTCTCTCCATTCACACAGTCACTCTCCTCACTTGGGCCCTCATCACATCTTGCCAGGACTATGTATCAAACAGCTTTCTTCAAATCTCTCTCTATTCCAATTTATCCTTGACTCAATTGGTAAACTGATTTTTCCTAAAGCATAGGTCTAATCAGGTCAAAATATCCCACACGTGTACTCAACAAATTCCAATGGCTCCCTGATACTTCTAGAACCAAAAATAAAAACCTCTCTTCTGGCATTTAAATGGAAATCCTTCACAATCTTGCCTTTCCTAACACTCCATTTTTCTTCCACTTTACTTCCTTCTATCCTCTGTGAATTAGCCACACCATCTTATTTGCTTCTGTGTCCACAGCCCTCTATCTCCTATCTCTGTGCCTTTATATAGGATGTCTCCCATATCAGGAATGCTGTCTTCTTCCCCTCCACCTCTAAGTTTCTCTCCAAATCTACATGATTCAGCTAAAATGACTAATAATGAAACATTCTACCTACCTCCATATACAGAGAGATTATAGACAGAAGGTGCCAAATAGGACATATTTCTGGAAGAGGCCACTTTGGTGCTTTGCATTACTTGGTTATGTGTATTTATTATGAGGAGGCTTTTTTCATTTTTAATAGAAAAACAGAAAAAAGAAAAACAAATTTCTTGATTTTAAAAAATGATAAAAAAAAAGATAGCTCTAATTTCACTTTCTACAAAATGTTCTTCTCTTGTCCCTCCAGTTGCTAGTGTCTTCCCTTCTCAGATAACTTTTTGTCTATTCTGTAATTTATCTTGCATGAACCTATTCACTTAAATATTATCTCCTATGGAATTCAAGTTCCTGGTGGACAGGCACTGAGTTTGCCTTTGTTTGTGTACCCAGCCTTTGCAGAATGCATTGTACAAAGCAAAGCCATAATAAATGCTTGCTCACTGACCAGATCCAAATCATTTGATATTTATTAATGTATCTCTGAATCTGCTATCTTCCAACCAAATGGAAAGTTAGAAGCTAAAATACCATGATTAAGGTTGTCTTCCCCATACTGTCTCAGCCCAACAAGAAATCCTAGAAATGTCAAGAAAATATATTTCCTCCAACCCAGCTTTGAGACTCTATAGCATACACCAGAGGCAATGAAAGGAGCAATATGATATAGTGGCAATAGTTGTGGCAGTAGTAACAATAACTCATATTTATGTGGCATTTTAAGTTTTACAAAGTGCTTTACACATATCATCTCTTCTGATCACCTCCCAGGATGAATGCTGTTATCCCCATTTTCCCAAAAACACAGAAAGGTTAAATGACTTGCTCAGGATTGTACAATGAAGTCAAATATGCAATTATTAAGTGTCCACTGTGTGCCAGGCATTGTGCTAAAATATCAAGTATACCTAGTGGGAATCAAACCCAAGTCTTACTGACTCCAAATCCAGCACTCTATTGGTTTTCATCCTATTTCAGACTTAGATTTAATTCTTGGCTTTGCTACTTATTATACGTATAACCTTAGGTAAATCTCTTAAACTCTTTGTTCCTCAATTTACTTATCTGTAAAATGGGGCAGTTGAACTAACTGATCTCTAAGTGCCCTTCCTGGCTCCAATTCTGTGATCATCAAACCAGCTAGACCAAATTTCTAATTAGCTTGGGAGCCTGTGGCTGCCTTTCAAAATCCTGTGTGCTTGGATGCTGTCGGATCATTGTTAATTCCTAGTCCACACATAGGCCCAAAACTATAAACTGCAAAGTTTTGCTGCATATTTCGCTATAAGCTTATCTTTTATTAGCTACTAGACTAGTACCCAGTTATCTGTAGAACAATAGATTCTAAGTGACTAAAGATTACATTTTCTGAGCTGATAATTGCTCTTGTTGTGTGTCTCTGCACTGTCCAAAGTTTACAGCCCCCAGTTTGTTTCCCCCAACATCTATCCATCTGCCATACAGTAATTGGATACAGTCAGAAGGTTCATCCAATTGGACACCCTGTCCAGCTAAAGAGGTCAAAGTCCAGGTCTCCTACCCAGCATCGCTTCTATGGGACAAGACAATGGCTGCACGAACTACATCAGTGTTCTTTCAAGGAAGCTAAACAAATATCCCCCACCCCACTCCCACCACCAGCCCAACCTCTACTCCCCGAGTAAATAAATGCTTCAACTGGGGGACTGTAATTGTGTGCATAATGCAGTGCAGATATAGGGCATAATTACACTCTCGAATCCATACAGTAATAAAAAGCACTAGTCAGGGGAAAGAATGCCTGTTTGCCAAGGTCTGACAGGCAAGCAACAAACAAGAGGCACTTCTTCACCTTTTTATTCAATAAAATCAGCATATTAAATATTCAGGCAAGAGTGTCTCCATTAAGCAACTCACTTCTACCTCTCCTCTTTCCTCTCTCACTTTTTGTTTTGTTTTCTTCAAGGCAGGGAGCCCTTCCTCACCCCCCCCCCCACCATACCACTCTTCCCACCAGGAAAAAAAATCGTGATATGATTTTTAATAAAGCTACTGCTTGGTTCTTTTGCTACATTAACTAGAACCATATCTATCTCATGGGGCAGGGGGTGCTCAGAGCTTCTTGGGGTACTGATTGCTTACACATAGGGCATCAATAGGGGGATGGACCATTTTTTGATCAAGGTTAATGAGGGAAAAACATAAGGAATATCCTTCACCATCTAGTCCTATTTATCCAAATCCCAACGCAAAAATGGTACCTAGCGGGAAAGAATTTGAGTGAATAGTAATGAGCTGCTAACTGTGGCTGATGAAATAGCAAACAAAAACAACACCTGATACTTGTGGGGAGCATGAGAGAAGTGATAAGAGTAATATCATCTATGAGAGGTCCAACCCCCCCCCCACCCCACCATAACTTTTTATAAGATGCTTTCCCTCCTTAAAAGATATTGAGACAATCTTTGACATTTGATTGGTTCGTGGGAATAAGGTTTTGATTGACAGTTTTCTGGTCACCTGAGGGTATTCAAGAGACCAGCATCCATGGAATTGTAACTTTTCAAACTTGGCAGATAGATGTTACTCCCTGCTGACCAGATGCATTTCTGTATAGAAGTGGGGGTGAGGGGGCCACATCTACATCAGCTAAATTCTATAATCTTGAGTGTTTTTTCTCTGCTATGGCTAAGGAAACCTCCTTTTGACAACTTTTGAATGGCCTTCATTCCAATGTCATATCTAAACTACCTGGAGCCTGGCTTCAGTCAGACCTTTCCAATGTCTTCCATGCTGATTGAAAAGCTTGGCTTTTCATGGTTCATTCTTAGTTCATACCCAATCATGAGCCCATCAGTAGCATTCAGTTTGAGGGATCACAGGTAGAAAAATGGATTTAGAGGTCACTTAGGCAGATCTTTTATTTTCCAGCTGAGAAAACCAAGAATCAGTGTTCCAGAGACTCGCCTAAGATCACCCTGGCAGAGTCTGAGAGCAGGTGTTAGAGCACCAGAGATGATTGGCTAGCAAGGCAAATTGCTGAAAGCTGATTAGAACCTCTTATTATAGAAGCCTTGTAGAAGCCTCTTATTATTAAAATGGCTTTGACCCATAGACCGCTACTTGCCTCTTGCCTCACCCCATTCCACAAGGTGCTGCTGACCTATCCCTCGGAGATGACTTCAGAAAAAGAGGTCACAAGCAAAAGCCAGCAGGAGGGAGGGAGAAGAAACCTGTAAATGTCAAGTGCTCCAGAGTAGGGGAGAGAGGTGGGAGGAGTAGGGAAGAACTGGGAGTATTCAGTGCAAGCTGTTTCCTTACTCAGCAAGTCGACATGGCATCACCATGGATGTTAATCGGTACAGTAATAGGGAGGCAGCTAGCTGGCAGGACAGTGGGAAGCTGATCAGCTCCAGCAGAATGAGGGAGGTCAGTGGTAATGAGCGACAGTGAAGAGGAATGCAAATTGAGGGAATTTATGAAGGTGTTTCTGCTCGGTGAGCAGATTCCAGATAAGTGGAGTGTTAATAAGGCAGACAAGTTTTTCAGCTGTGCCAGCTGTTCTGAAGAGGTTGGCACACTTTTAAACTGGTATTTATCAGTAGTCCTGCATTGCTGTGACAGCATGCGTACACCCATACAAACATGTTTATTCAAAACATGCATAATCACGCTGTCATAACACAGACACAGATCAGCAGCAGCCCATCATACAAGCAAAGTGGCATTTCTGAAGAGCCTGGGCTTGCAAGGATAGGGTACAGCAAGAGATCCTCTTCTCAAATTACTGGGAGCTCTCCATCCAGGTAATGAAAGACCCAGCTGGGTGGTATTTGCATTTATGGAAAGAGGCATAAAGGGACGAAGATTTTTGTCCTTTTCTTCTGCAGACCAGAGGCAAGTGAGTAATTAACCTTTAACAAACTGAGTAGCCCAACTGAAGCAATTGGACCCATTCTTCAAATTCAAGGGTTCCACTGAATGCTACTGTAGATGGATGCAGTATTAGAAGGAATCTTAAAAGTCTTATAACTCCTTCAAGTCTTTATCATGGACTCTTACATATAATTACTGTTCCTGTATTGGACTATACGCCCCCTGAGAATAGAGACTGTTCTTCTTGTCCACACATTCGACAAACATTTATTAAGCACCTGCCTAGCAATAGCAAGAAAATGGGGAAAAATTCCTGTCCTCAAGAGACAAATTCTATTGAGAGAAAACAACAGATGCGCAGAAAAGTAAATATTAAAAATATGAAGTAAATCCAAAGAAATTGGGTGAGGGAAAACTAGGCTTCGTATAGGATGGATTACATGAGCTGAGGCTTAAAGGAAGCTAAGTATTCTATTAGGCATAAGTGAGGGCAAAGTGCATTTGCAGGTATAAGGGCAGCCTAGGTTAGTTGGAAATGACAAGTGGGTATAGACATGTGGATGGTGTGTGCTAGGTGAAGACCCTAATGTATCCTAGTGTACACCTAAACATTCCTTCTTAGATCCAGAGGGAGGGGACAGTAGACTTTCGCAATTTCCATGATGCCAGGTGTGTTGTTATAGCCCCACTATTCCTGTTTCATTCCTTTATTTTCTGCTTGTTTCCCATCCACAGCTCCCTAAAGTATTGGGTGTGGGAGAACCAAGTCAAGTCAAGTCAAGTCAAGAAGCACTTATTAGGTTCCTATTTTGTACCAGGCACTGTGCTAAGCACTAGGGCAACTTGAATCTAGCAACTTGATCTGTCTACAGTCCCTGACACCTCTAGGAGTCCTTCCTCAATGTTTTGAGAAATTTAAAAATGGAAATATTATCTCCAACTTAGGAGATAAAGGAATTGTATATAGAATATGGGGTCCCTGATATAAGCCTTAAAGGAAGAGAGATATTTCAATAGGTCAAAATTAGAACAAGAGAAGGAGAAACATATCTTAGGAGATTTAAAGTTGGAAGAGACCTTAGAGATCATCTAATATCATTTTATAGATGAGGAAACTGAAGTCCAGAGAAGTCAAGTGATTTCCTGATCTTTAGATTCCCATGGGAAGAGAAGAAATGTCACTCTATCACATACTAGTCTCCTACTTTGAGAATAAGGAGAGAAAATGACATTCCATTGGGGCAGATCTCCTGTCTATTCTCCTGCCTTCCCTGGATGAGGAGTAACAATCCATTCCATAAAGCCAATAGCCTGGCCTCTTCCCTTGCAGGAATGGGAATAACAGTGTTCCATCAGCTCCTAGTACTTGTTCACTGAACTGAATTGCCTAAGATCCTGAGAGGACTTCATCCTGAGTCTAGATTCCTATGGCCAATGAAAACCAATTATTAATAAACTCATCCTGTTTAGACCCTCTTGATCAAAATTATTCCAAATCCTGGCTGTCATCATTCAGGTCCTGTTATCCATACCCCATTGTCTGATCCTTTATTCCCATTCCCCTCAACCTAACACTTCCCTCCAATGTCCCACTCTAAAGCTACATGCTCCTTTCACTGTGTGCTCTCTGGAATGCTTGCTTCATAACAAAATAAACTTGTTTTCATCTTAAATCTGTTTCTTTCCCATTCCTTCCATGCTCTGACTCTAAATGAAACCTGGCTTCCTTCTGGTTGTATTCTCATTAATTCACCCTGACTTATTGGTTGAGTTAAAGGAGTTAAAATGCTCCTTTTCTTCCGTCGTGACTTCCACGTTTTGCCTATCCTGACAGCCCTCAGGGACCTCATACTCTGAGTTTCATTCAACTCATATCAATTACTGATCTTTTTTCTACCAAACTTCACCTTCAGATCATTCCTATCATCTTCTGCCTTCACCCCTAATTAGGTGCGACTAAATGAAACTGGAGGAAATCATGAAATCATATGGACTAGGTGGATTATAAATTCATTTTACATAACTTCAACTAGGTCCTCGCTATGGCAAAGCAATGTGTTTATACCTCCCTAATTAATTCACTATCCCACTAACCCTAGCAGCTCTTCCAAACATTTTTATCCCTCTTTGAAACTCTTAGGGCTCCCCCTACTCCTACCCTCTTAGCTGAGAACTTTTTTCTAAGTTTAGAGTTTCTTTTTCAGGCCTCATTCTTCCTGACCCCTCTATAGCCTTCAACACTGTGAATCATCCTCTTTTCCATAGATTTTCCTAATGCTTCTCTTTCTGCTTTTCTTCCTACCTGTCTGACCATTCTTCTCTGACTCCTTTGCTAGATATTTTTCCATATCACACTTACTTAAAGCATATACCCTAGTTGGAATTGGAATATGCCAATGCTCTGTTCTGGGTCCTCTTTTTTTGTCCCTCTATATTTTTTCATTTGGTGATCTCATCAGCCATTATGGTTTCAATGATCATCTCTATACTGATGATTTTCAGTGATACTTATCCAGTCCTAACCACTCTCCTAACCTCATCTCTCCAACTACCTATTAGACATATCTCAAACTATTAAATTCAACATATCTAAAGCTGAACTCATTATCTTTTCCCCAAAAAACCCTTCTCTCTTCCTAACTTCTCTATTACTGTCAAGGATACCACCATCTTCCCAATCTCCCATACTCACAGCTTAGGTATTTTCCTCAACTCCTCAATTTTACCCACCCCATCCATCCAAATTGTTACCAAAATCTATTGATTTTATCTTCTTGACATCTCTTTTATATACCCCTTCTCTCCTTTGATACCTCAGTACAAGCCCTTATTACCTCATGCCTGAACTCTTTCAATAATCTGCTGATTGCTCTCCCTGCAGCAAATCCATCCTCCATTCAGCTATTAATTAATCTTCCTGAAGAACAGATTTGACTATGTCATGCACACTCAGTATACTCCTATGGTTCACCATCAGATCCAAGATCAATTATAAAATCCTCTGACTGGCATACAAAGTTCTATGCAACTCAGTCCCCTCCTACCTACCTTATCTTCTTAATACCTTTTTCTTCCCTCCACATGTTCTATAATCCAGTGATACTAGCCTTCTTTTGTTCCTCACATCAGATTCTACATCTCTTAACTTTCGCCATTTTCATAAGCTCTCACCTATTCCTGCATACTCTCTTTCCTCATCTCTGCTTCCTAGCTTCCCTGGCTTACTTTAAATCCTAGCTAAAATCCACCTTTTATAGGAAATCTTTCTCCACCCTCCTCAATCTTAGTGCATTGCCTCTGTCAACTATCTCTAATTTGTCATGTATATATTTTGTTTGTACATAGTTATTATCTCTCCCACTAGAATTTGTGCTCCTTGAGAGCAAGACTATCTTTTGTTTTCCTTTTGCAGTATCTCTAACCCTTAGCACAGTACTTAGAACACAGCAGGTGCTAATCAATGTTTATTGATTGACTAACTTGTCCAAATTAGGAAGAAGCAGCACTCTTTCCACCTCATCTTGCTTTCTCCTACGTGGTTAGGTTAAGGTGAATGAGCCCATTTTAGGCAGGTTACAAAGGCACAGAGTTCGGAGAGATCAGATTAAGTTGAGGGGGCAGGAAGCCACATTCACACTAAAGAGGGCAAGGAAGCTGAAGCTAGATTGGATCTAGGCCAAGGAAGATAATATAGAATTTCAAGCTGGAAAAGACCATTGAGATCATCTGGAATAGCTTTCCTTGTTTTAAAAAAGAGGAACCAAGGCTAAGAGAGGTGAAAGGATTTGGCCAACGTGCCACACGTAGAAAATGGCAGAGCTGGGATTTGAACACATTTCTTCTGACAAAAAGGATCTAATGCTCCTTCTGCTATACTATGATGGGAGAAATCCCCAAGTAATAGAGAAGAATCTCTCCTATTTGTGAAAACCTCCAAAGAACTCCTGGCATTCAGTCCAATAATGCATCTGAATGAATCCTTGCCTGTCAAGAAGCCCTGTCCTCCGGCCAACCTAAATCTCTCACACTGTAATTCCAATCTATCATACTTTCTCAGAGAACAAGTGGCCATCATCCTCTATAAAAATAATCTTTTTTTACATTTAAATGTAAAAGTGCTATTTTTTTCATTCATTTAGAATCCTAGAATCACAAACAATTAGAACTAAAAAGGACATTCACAGTTATCTTGAAAAAAAAACATTACATTCTCTTCTGCAGGCTGACTAATACCATTTCCTTTACTCTCTTTCTCAAAAGTCTTATATTTTCCAATTTTTTTCTTATACTGTCATCCCCAAATGTACCACAGACAGACCAATGGTTTGGTTATTTATGCCTGGGAGGTGATAGACCAAGCAAAAGGGCAAAAGTACTCAATGCAGAACACTAGCTGAGAGAAAGGACCTTTGTTCGATTAGGTCTCACTGCTAGCTCAGCTTCATTTTGCTGCTTTTTGACTTCCGTGTTTGATGGCAGAATTTTAGGAAATTACAGGCAGGTTCAGGATTAGACCAACCAGGGCTTTAATTAGCAACTGCTATTGTATGACCTGGCTGGATGGGCAGAGCAGGGTCCAGTTCAGAGCAAGGAGGCCAACCAAAAGAAAGAGGAAGGAGGCAACGGTACAAGAGTCCCAAGAGAGAGTAATCCAAAGTCATTTGTCAGCTAATCAAGCAGGGGTCTAGAAAAACACAGGAAGTCAGTGGGGGTCAGTCAGACTATGGTAGCAGGGGAGTTAGTATGATCATGGGGACCATTAGTTCAGTCAACCTCTCAGCAAACTGTCTGCTCTTCTATTATGCTCTGCTGACACAGGGGGATGTTCTTTGATGAGCCCAAAAGATATAGATGGTGTGGACAAGTGAACACTATCTATTGGTTATTTTGTTGCTTTCTTAGAGCATTTTTCATTCTCTAGTTGACTTGTATAGGCTTTGACCTGTCCAATGTTTCTGTATATAGAATTGTCATGAAAGAAAATGTAGTCACTAATATTTTTTAAATCTCTCATCATATCATAAGATATTGCTACATTAGCGTTGTCATGGCTTGATGACCCTGAAGATGCTCTTGGCTAATGACTGATTTTCCCCTGTCTTGAAGAGTTCTGAGCAGTGAACTATTAAATATCTACTACAGTGCTGAATAGTTATCAGGAATGGAGCTATCCATACTTCTAGAGCATGTCTGTCTGGAACACTATCTGGGAAACATGATTCTACACCCATGTTAGCAGTTTCAGAAGATCTGGATTCCAGTTCAGGTTTTATCATTGAGTAACTATGCAAGCTTGAGATAGTCATTTCAGTTTTCTAAGCCTCAGTTTTTCCCCCTATAAAATAGGGGTTGTAACTATCACACTACTTATCTCACAGCACTGTTGGGAGAATTAGTGAAATAACATGTAAAATAAAAAATACAGTTAATAATCATAATTGAAGGTGAATGGGATGAGCTCACCCATAAGATTGGAAGCAAGTAAAAGAATGGATTAAAAATAGAATCTGATAATATGTTGTTTAGAAGGCTACACTTGAAACAGAAAGGTACACAAAGAGTTCAAATAAAGGACTGTAGCAGAATCTATTATGCTTCATTCAGCTAAAGTTAAAAAAAAGGGGGGGCAGCTGGGTAGCTCAGTGGATTGAGAGTCAGGCCTAGAGACAGGAGGTCCTAGGTTCAAACCCGGCCTCAGACACTTCCCAGCTGTGTGACCCTGGGCAAGTCACTTGACCCCCATTGCCTACCCTTACCACTCTTCCACCTATGAGTCAATACACAGAAGTTAAGGGCTTAAAAAAATAAAGTAAAAAAAAATTAGGGGTAACAATCATGATCTCAGACAAAGCAAAGGAAAAGTAGACTTAATTAAAAAGGACAATCAAGCAAACTGCATTTTGCTAAAGCTATCAAAGACAATAAATAACAATTTTTACAAGTTTTCCACAAAAATATTTCATTACTCATATATATAGAGAACTAAGTCAAATTTCCAAAAATCGGAGCCAGTTGATGAATGGCCAAAGTATTTGAACAGGTAGGTTTCAGCCATGTGAAAAATTGTTGTGAATCACTACAGATTTGTGAAAGGCAAATTGAGACAAATCTGAAGTATCACCTCATATCTACCAGAAATGACAAATGATGAAGGAAATGTTAGAAATTATTTATAATAATAAACTATTAGTTCAGTTATTAATTGATTCAACAATTTTAGGGGAACAATTTGGAACTATGTCCAAAGGGTTATAAAACTATGCTATACCCTTTGACCCAACAATATAATTACTAGGTCAATATCCCAAAAAGATCAAAGGAAAAAAAAGACTTATATGTACAAAATATTTGTAGTAGCTTTTTGTGATGACAAAGAACAGACAATTGAAGAGATGCTTATCCTTTAGAGAATGGCTGTAGAAATTGTGGTATATGATTGTGATGGAGTGCTATTCTACTCTAAGGAATGATGATGGAGGTGGTTTTAAAAGAAAGGAAAAACATGGCAACTCCTATATGAACTGATATAAAGTGAAGTGAGAAAACTGAGAAATCATTGTGCACAGTAATAGCAATGTTAAAAAGATGATGAACTGAGGAAGACTTGGCTACTCTGATCAATACAATGATCCAAGACATCTCCAAAGCATTCTTGATAAATGCTATTCACATCCAGAGAGAGAACTGATGAACCCTGAATGCAAATTGAAGTATAATTTACCTGTTTTATAGTTTTGCCCTTTTTGTGACATGACTAATATGGAAATATATTTTTGCATGATTCTGCATGTATAGTTGATATAATTTTACTTGCCTTATCAGTAGGTATTGGAGGTAAGCAGGAGAGAATTTGGAATTCAGCATTCAAAAAGAAAAGAATGTTAAAAATGTAAAAATAATATTTTCTAAAAATACATTAAACTATTAAAAAAGGAAATGATGAGTGGGATGGTTTCATAAAAATCTGGATAGACATAAGAATTGATGCAAAGTGAAATGAGCAGAAAAAAAGAGAGCATTGTACAAAGTAACAACAATATTGTAATGATGATCAACTGTGAAAGACTGAGATACTCTGATCAAAACAGTGATCCAAGACAATTCCAAAGCACCAGTGATGAAAAATGCAATTGAAGCATATTTTTTAACTTTCTTTATTTTTCTTGGTTTTGTATTCATCTTTTCTTTGCAAAATGGCTATTATATAACTATTTTTGTATGACTTCGCATGTATAGTTGATATATAATTTGTATTCTCAGTAGGTAAGAGAGCAGTGAGAGAGGGGGAGAGAATTTGAAACAACATTTTTAAAATAAATATCAAAAAACTGAACATGATATTAAGAAATATTTAATGAAATAAATTTTAAAAGTCCTTTAAAAACAGAGGTCACCATGTCAAACTCATAAACCTTAAGCTGCATAAAATAAATAGCTTTTAAAATATAGAGATCTAGTGATAGAAACCAAAGTAATTTGAGAATAGGATGAAGTGTATAATATCCCCATGAACCTGTTGCTATAAAAATAAGGCAACTAGTTGGCATAGTCCAGAGATCAGAGGTCTAGAATCAGGAAGATCTGAGTTCAAATCCCATATCAGAAACTTACAATCTGTGTGATCCTGGACAATTCATAACTTCTAAACTTCAGTTTCCTCAGTTATAAAATGGATATAATAATACCAGCTATTTTGCAAGGTTGTCATAATGATTAATGACTTTTTAAAATTAAATTTTATTTTATTTTTCCCCAATCATATGTAAGAACAGTTTCCAACATTTTGCAAAGAATATTGTTTTGAATTCTCTTCTTCCTTCCCCATCACCTTCCCCACCCCCATTGAGATGGTAAGCAATCTTACATAGATTGTTATATGGGTAATTTTGTAAAGCTTTTTTTCATATTAATTCTTTTGTATGAAGAAATTCAAATAGGAAAAAAAATTAAGAAACAAAAGAGAAAACATTTCCTTTGATCTGGATTCTGACTCCATCAGTTCTTTCTCTGAAAGCTTATGTCATTTTTTATCATGAGTTCTTGGAATAGTTTTGGATCATTATATTGCTGAGAATTACTGCTATTCACAGTTGTTTATTGTACAGCATTCCTATAACTTTGGACAATGTTCTCCTGATTCTGTTTATTTCACTCTGCTTCAGTTCGTGTAAGTCTTTCCAGGTTTTTCTGAGCTCCTCCTGCTTGTCATTTCCTACATCACAATAGTAATATTCCATTCCAGTCATCAACAATACCTTACTCAACCACTCCCCAAATGATGAGTATCACCTCACTTTCTAATTCTTTCCCCCATCCCAAAAAAATTGCTTTAAATATTTTTGTACATATAAGTCATTCTCCTTTTTGTTTTTGTTTCCTTTTTATCTCTATTGGATACAAAGCTTGTAATGATATTGATGGGCCAAAGGGTATGTACTGTTTTGTAGCCCTTTAGATGCAGGTTCAAATTGCTCTCCAGAATAATTGAATTGGTTCACAACTCCTCCAAAAGCACATTCATGTCTCAACTTTCCCATATTCCCTCCCAGTTTTGTCATTTTCCTTTTCTGTTATAATAGACAATCTGATAGATGTAGGGTGGTAACCCAGAGCTGTTTTAATTTGCATTACTCTAATTAATGGTAATTTAGAACATTTTTACATGACTATAAGAGTTTTCATTACTTTGTCTGAGAACTGTTCATACCCTTTGACCATTTATCAGTTGATGAATGTTTTATATTCCAATATATCCAAGTTATTTCTCTATGTATTTGAGAAATAAGGCCTTTATGAGAGAGACATAAAAAAATTTTGCACCATCATGATTACTCTATATTACTCTCCATACTATCTACCTATTTAGTTTCTGACTTCTGCCTCCTCTAATTTGCATTTTTAAATTTCAATATCATCCTCTTTCTCTTATCCCCTCCCCCTCCTACTTTCCTGTGAGGTAAGAGAGCTTTCTATACCCAATTGATTGCATATGTTCTTCCCTCATGGAGTCAATTCGAATGAGAGTAAGGTTCATTTGCTCATCTCCCTGTGTCCCCCATCTTCACCTCCAATATAAATCCTTATTCATGCTCTTTCATGGACAGTAATTTACCCCATTCTATTTTCTCCTTCCCCCTCTCTCTTAGACTTACTTTCCATGTCAGTTGTTTTTCCAATGAAATATGGGCATATGTTCTTCTATTTTTTCATTCTTTTGACTTAATTGTTTCTTAATGTCTCATAGAATCATTAGTTTCCATTTGCCCAATTCTAATTTTTAAAACATGATTTTCTTGAGTGAGTTTTTGTATCTCCTTTTCTATTTGGCCAATTCCACTTTGTAAAGAGTTGTTTTTTTCCCTCTAAGTTCATTTTTAAACCTCTTTTTCCCATAGGGTCAATTCTGCATTTTAAGAAGTTTTTCTCTTCTTTGGGCTTTTTTTTGCCTCTTTTACCAATTGGCCTATTCTTTTTTTAATGTATTCATTTCTTCAATATTTTTTGTGTCTTCTTTACCAAGCTGTTGACTCTTTTTTCATGATTTTCCTGTACTACTCTCATTTCTTTTTCTAATTCTTCTTCTACCTCTCTTATTTGATTTTTTTAAATCCTTTTTGAGCTCCTCTGTTAATTGGACTTGAGAGCAATTAATCCTTTTCTTATAAGTTTTGGATGCACCAATTTTGACTTTGTTGTCTTCTTCTGAGTTTGCATTTTGGTCTTCCCTGTCACCAAAATAACTTTATAAGTTGAGTTTCTTTTTTATTGTTGTTGATGCTTGCTCATTTTCCAATCTTTTTGTTTTTTTATTTAAAAAAAAACTGTTAAAGTTGGACTCTGTAACTGTGATGAAGGGAGCATTATTCCAAGCTTCAGGTTTTGTAGCTGCCTTCAAAACCGATTCTGGGGTTCTATCTGCTTTCATTTCTTCCAAAGTGTTATATGATATAAGAAGATGTGTATTTAATACTCTCCTGACCTGTGCTCTGGTTTAGAGTAACCCCAAAGTATTCTTTTCCCCCTTGGAACTGTGACCAGGGTCTCCTGCTCCCCTGTGTTTGCAAGTGCTGGTGTCTACTAGTGTTCCTCTTCACCCTGAAATAGGGCCCCCAGACAATGGCCTGGTACTGTGTATGGGCAATGCAATAAGAGGCTTGCACTCAGGGCCAGCAAAGGGATGGCTGTAATTTCCTTCTGAGCAGTTATCCAACCCCCTCTTATTGTCTGTGGCTGAGAGCTCCAGAAGTCTTTGCTGATGCTTCAGCTGTGCCTCAAAACTTATTGATAGTGAGACTTACCTTGGCTTTGTATGCCACTTCCATCCTGTTGTACTAGACCCCTTATGCCAGCCATCTAAGCTGTTCAGGGCTGAAAAATTACTTTACCTTATTTTTTGGGCAATAGCTGCTCCAGAATTCTTTTTGATATCCCATATAATAGTTTTTTGGGAGGGTCATTTGGTAGCGATCAAATGATTCTGTGTACCTTCTCCACCATGTTGGTTCCACCCCTCTCCAACATGTTAAGCCCTTTTACAAACTCTAAAGCTAAGCATTATTATTATTAAGAAGAAGATAAACTTATATGAGTAAATCTGGGCATTGATCTGAGGAGACTCCTAGAGAGAGTCTATCATACTGGATTGAGGTCAAAGCTCTTACTATGGGATAATAGTACAGACCATTTCAAATCAAAACAACTCTGAGGTACCACTTCACTCCTAGCAGATTGGCTAACATGACAGCAAAGGAAAGTAAGAAATGTTGGGGCAAAAATAGGGCAAAATAATAAATGTTGGGGCAAAATGAAAGATTGTGGAACTATCAAATGTAATAGACTCTCCTACTAATAGCAATGCAATGATCTAGGACAATTCCAAGGGACTTATGAGAAAGAACGCTATTCATATGTGTAAGAACTGTGGGAGTAGAAATGCAGAAGGAAAACATTTGATTTATCACTTATTTATATGAGTATTGGATATGGGTTTTTGCATTTTAAAGCATTATTTTATTACAAAAATGAATAATATGGAAATAGTTATTGAGTAATAATACATATATAACCCAGTGGAATTGCTTGTCGGCTCTGGGAGGAGGGAGAGAAAAGGGGAGGGGAAGGACATGAATCATGTAACCATAGAAAAATACTTAAATAAAAAATATTTATAACATTAACTTGAAAAAATGATATAGAATTCTGTTATGGGACATCAGATAGCCAGTTATGAGGCCATCTCTACCAGATGTATCATATGACCATAGATTTAGAGCAGAAAGGTACCTCAGACTTTCCTTGCCTAACCACCTCTTTTTACAGATGAGTAACTCAAGATTAGCTGAATTGTCCAAAGTCAGACATGTGATGAGTGAGAAGAGAGATCTGAACCACGATCTTATGAACTCAATGCTTTTTCCACTGTGCTACCCTGCCACTGAACATTATTGTTAAAAATCTCTGGATTTGCTCTGTGTACTAGATCCTAAATGGTATAGGATCCAAGTGTTAGAAGCAATACCTTGGGGGTCCCTGACACATAGCATAGGGTCCTATCCCAAGCAAACTAGACTAATTTTTCTTTTAAAAGATGGGAGGTCCGGTATTTAAATTTGACCCCAGACACTTCCCAGCTGTGTAAACTTAGGCAAGTCACTTAACCTCTATTGCATAGCCTTTACCACTATGCCTTAGAACCAATACACAATATTAATTCTAAGACAAAAGAAAGGGTTTTAATTTTTTAACAAAATAAAAGACATTAAAAGTAGCTTTGAAACTTAATTGATTCAAAAGTTTGAGTGTCAGGTTGTTGACATAACTTCCTGGTAACCTAAGTACAAAAAGTCAAGTCACCAGGGTTCAGGATCTCTGCTTTTAGACTTTTGACCAGAGGACCAACTTAGTCAACAAAGAGGCAAGGAACCTGTATCCAACAAAATCAATGCTTTATCTCTGCTGAATAACCTTTCCATGAGATGGTTTAGCAAACCTTCTTTTGATAACTGTTACATGATCAATTGTTATCTCATTTCACTCCATTTCTGAACCTAAAACACTAGACTAGTTTGAAACAAGCCTTTACCTCTGACAATTGAACTATGGATGATATAAGATACCCAGGAAAACATAAGTTGCATACAAGATTCTGACTGAATGTTCTCCAGGAATAAAGCAATCAGAGATGTACAAAACAACAGAGAATAATGGGAAATGCCACCATGCCATACCCAGGTACTATAAACTTTTCAGGGATTTGCCTGCCTGCCACTCACTTCTCTGCTCCCTTATTTTAAAGGATTAGGCAGCAGAACTTTAAAAGTTGACAAGGTTTAACATCCCTAAAGAGAGCAGAGAGTTAGAGTACATGGTCACCTGACATGGTCTCTTTTGAACATCTCCAATGAAGTCTCTACTGAGCTCTTCCATTTCTATATGTGTTAGTTATACTCAGCTCTAGCAGATAACCTCAGCTGAGATTCTCCACCATATTTGTTATAAACTCAAAGAAGATATAGGACTGATTCTGATTCTTAGGATGGGAAGCATGATGATACAAGATAGCAGGGAGAAGACAGAACTATTTTATTTGTTTCTATTTTCTTTGCTAGGGAAAATCATGTATAGTCAGGGAATCACAGAATAAAAATGATTAACAAGGATCTGAAAACCCCACATAAGTGAGGAGATGCATGAGAGATTATCTAATTCTCATCAATTACGAAGTTCCTAAGCCTGGGTTAAACTACATTCTAAACTATTGAAAGAATTAGCCAAATGAAATAATTGTTGAGCTGCTGACAGTGATCCTTATAAGGTTATGGAAAATGGGGGGAGCTAGGTGACTCAATGGATAGATAGCCAGATCTGGAAATGGGAGTATCTGGCAGGTTCAAATCTGACCTCAAATACTTCCTAGCTACGTAATCCTGTGCATGTTACTTTACCACCACTGCCTAGCCTTTATCACTCTGCTTCCTTGGAACCAATACTAACTATCAATTATAAGACAAAAGATTTTCTGAAAAAATAGGGTTATGGAAAATGGAACTATTGTAGAGCTAGAAAAGGAAAAGTGTCTCAATTTTTTTAAGAGAAAAATATGACTCCATAAACTGTAGCTCAGAGAGATTTACTTCAATTCCTGTCAAAATTTTAAAATATATTATTAAAGGGCTAGTTTTGATCATTTATAAAGGGAAATGGTAATCACTAAGAGAAAGAATGACTTCATTATAGACAAGTGAGCCTCATTTGCATGTTTGACAGGATTACTAGACTGATATGTTGGGCAAATGCATATATGTACTATAACTAGATTTCAGCAAAGTATTTGACAGTCTTTAATGTTATCCTTGTAGACAAGATAGAGCAGTGTGGCTAGACAGAAATACAGTTTGGCATATTTGGAACTTGTTCAATGGCCTTACCCAAAGAGCAGTCATTAGCAGATCAATGTCAACTTGATGGGAAGTCTCTAATGGAATGTATCTGTCCTTGGTCCTGTGCTATGTAACATAATTATCAATGAGTTAGATGAAGGAATGAAAGCATACATGACATACCTATTCAAATTTTTAGACAGCACAAAGTTGGGAGCCAATATTTTGGATGTCAGAGTCAGGATCCAAAAAGATCAGGATGGGCCAGAAGAATGGGTCAAAGCAATTAAATTGAAATTTAATGAATGCATAGTATTAGACTTGTATTCAAAAATAGCTTGACAAGTACAGAATAGGAAGGTAAGGCAATTGTCTAGGTGAAAAATAGATCTGAGAATTTTAGGGAACTACAAGCTAAATATGAGACTATAATTTAGCAGAAGCCAAAAAAGCTAACATGATATTGAATCACTGTAAGACAGGCATAGTGTCTAGAGCAGGAGTAAAGCCAATTCCAGTGTACTCTTCCATTGTCACAGCACATCCAGAGTATTGTGTTCATTTCTAAGCCCCGTATTTTAGAAAGGACTTTGACAAATTTGAGCATTTTCAGAAGAGCATGACCAAGATTGTGGGAATACTAATGGACATCCCATATGAAGGTGGCTTAGTGTGAAGAAAAGAAAACATAGGGATGACATAATAATGATGATTTACCTTTATATAAGGGATCACAAGTCTTAGAAATACATTGGGACACACCATATAGAGATAGACAAATTCTGAGTGCATGCTTTAGTCTTAACTAATATGCAACTTCTTGGTCCCCAGTTAGTTTTAGCCTGTGAAATCACCAAGTTGAGTCCTATCTTGGCACTGGCAAGTCAGTAAGTTCAATGGACCACAGTTCTCTCATCTGTAAAATGAAAATGCTGGACTGAATGAACTCTGTACTATTCTCTAACACCAAAATTATGTGATTCTTTGATTTTTTTTTTCTATCCTTCCCTACAACTTCCTCCTATAGCCCTAATTTTAATCTTTCACTAACTTGATCTTCAAAAAACAAAAATAAGTTTTGGCTAGATTCTAGGCATAATCCTGAACACAAGACAATTTTTTTCCTTTGAAGTAACATGGCAACCCTATCCCTTATTCCTTTATTTGATAAAATGACTAGAAATCCTTTCAATAAGTCTCTTTTCCTTATGCCTCTCTGCCCATTAAGCAAAAAGCAATTCAGCACTGTCTTCTAAACTTGAATTCAAATTGAGGGAGGCAGAGCCAAGATGGCAGCTTAGCAGCAGCAAAAATCAAAAACCACTCTGACTATTCTTCCAAACAAATCTTTAAAAAAGCACTTCAAAGTGACAGGAATCAAAACACAACATCTAGATGGAGTCAGAGGGCTCTCCCACTGAATACAGCTTGAAAGGTAGATAGAGAGAGAGTAAATTTTCACTCAACAAGGGAGAACCAAAAGCAAAACTACCATGCTAGGTTCTGTGACTGGACATAGGCAAAAAAAGAGGCAGGGTGGGAGGGGAGAGAGACTGGGAAAATGAGCAAACAGAAAAAATATTTAACCTTCAAAATCTTCTATGGGGAAAAAGAGCAAAGAGTAGAACCAACAGAGAATGGTGATATCCAAGCAACTGCAAGCAAAACTTCAAAAAAATTGGGAATTGGTCTCAAGCTCTGGAAGAACTCAAAAAGGAATTCAAAAAGCAAATAAGACAAGTCAAAGAAAAATGGGGAAAAGAAATTAAAGTAATGTAAAAAAGAAAGTAACAGTTTATAAAGCAAAATTGGTCAACTGGAAAAAGAGGCACAAAAATCCAAAGATGAAAAACATTTCCAAAAAAACAGAACTGACTTCCTGGAAAAGAGGAAAAACAACCCAATGAAGAAAAAAATGTCATGAAAAGTAGAATGGATCAAATGGGAAAAGAAGATCAAAAGGTCATGGAAGAAATTCAGTTTTTTAAAAATTAGAATTGGGTGAATAGATGCCAATGATTTCCTAAGATATCAAGAACAATAAAACAAAATAAAAAGAATGAAAAGGTAGAAGAAAATATGAATTATCTAATTGAAGAAACAATTGACTTGGAAAAGAGATCAAGGAGAGACAATTAAAATATTATTGGACTACCTGAAAATCATGACCAAAAAAAAAAAGGCTTGACATCTTATTACAAGAAATTATCCAAGAAAACTGCCCTGATATTCTTGAACAAGAGGGAAAAATAGAAATTGAAAGAATCCACAAATCATCTCTTGCAATAACTCCCCAAATGAACATTCCCAAGAATGTCATAGCCAAGTTTAAAAGCTCCCTGGCCAAGGATAAAAATACTGCAAGCAGACAGAAAGAAACAATTAAAATATCATGGAGCGGGGCAGCTGGGTAGCTCAGTGGATTGAGAGCCAGGCCTAGAGACGGGAGGTCCTAGGTTCAAATCCAGCCTCAGACACTTCCCAGCTGTGTGACCCTGGGCAAGTCACTTGACCCCCATTGCCTACCCTTACCAATCTTCTACCTATAAGTCAATACACAGAAGTTAAGGGTTTAAAAAAAAATTAAAAAAAAATATCATGGAGCCCTAGTCAGGATTACACAGGATCTGGCAGGTTGTACATTGAAAGACTGCAAGGCTTGGAATATGATATTTTGGAAAGCAAGGGAACTGGGTTTACAACCAAGAATCATCTACCCATCAAAACTGACTATATTCTTTCAGGAGATATTATGGTCATATAATTAAGTAAAAGATTTCCAAGTATTCCTGAATAAAAGACCAGACTTAAACTGAAAATATGATATACAAATACAAGATTAAAAAGAAGCATAAAAAGGTAAATAAGAAAAAGAAAAAATTTAAGGGCTTCAATAAAGCCAAATTGTTTATATTCTTTTTTTAAAACCTTTAACTTCTGTGTATTGGCTCATAGGTGGAAGAGTGGTAAGGGTGGGCAATGGGGGTCAAGTGACTTGCCCAGGGTCACACAGCTGGGAAGTGTCTGAGGCTGGATTTGAACCTAGGACCTCCCATCTCTAGGCCTGACTCTCAATCCACTGAGCTACCCAGCTACCCCTGTTTATGTTCTTATATGGAAAGATTATATTTACAACTCATAAAAATTGCTATCATCATCATAGTAGTTATAAAAAGTCTATATGGGCAGAGAATGTTGTAGGGAACTATTTAAGATGCTATGTAAAAAATGTAGGGGTGAAAAAGGGGATGGTACTAAGAGAAATGGGAAGAGAGAAGTAAAAGTGGGAAGAGAGAAGAAAAAAAGTTTTAAAAAAAGAGAAGTAAAAAGGCATGAGTTATGACTGAGCTGAGGTCCAAAACTGAGTCCTATACTAACAATGTTTACAGAACAGAAAACAGGCAGAAAAAGCCTTTGACAAAATACAACACCCATTCCTATTGAAAACACTAGAAACCATAGGAATAAAGGGCCATTTCCTTAAAATAATAAGTAGTATTTATTTAAATCTATCAATAAGTATTATCTGCAATGGAGATGTTAGAAGCCTTCCCCATATGATCAGGAATGAAGCAAGGATGCCTACATCACTGCTATAATTTAATATTGTTCTCAAAATGCTAGCTTTAGCAATTAGAGAAGAAAAAGATTGAAAGAATTAAAGTAGACAAAAAGGAAACTAAGCTATCACTCTTTGCAAATGATATGATGGTATACTTACAGAACCCTAGAAAAATTAACTAAAAAACTAGTTGAAATAATTAATAATTTTATCAAAGTTACAGGACACAAAAATAAACCCACGTAAATCATCAGCATTTCTATGTATTTCCAACAAAACAGCAGCAAAAGTTAGAAAGAGAAACTCAATTTAAAATCACTCTAGACAATATAAAACATTTGGGAATTTATTTGCCAAGAAAAATACAAGAATAATATGAACACAATTACAAAACACTTTTCACACAAGTAAAATTAGATTTAGACAATTGGAAAAACATTAATTGATCATGGGTAGGCCAGGTTAATATAATTAAAATGGCAATCCTACCTAAATTAATTTACTTATTCAATGCAATTCAAACTATCAAACTATTCAAACGACAAAAAAAAACCTATTTTATAGAACTAGGAAAAAAAGTATAACAAAATTCATCTGGAAGAATAAAAGATCAAGAATATCAAGGGAACTAATAAAAATGTGAAGGATGGTGGCCTAACAGTAGTACCAGATCTTAAACTATACTATAAAGCAGTAATCATCAAAACAATCTGATACTGGCTAAGAAACAGAAAGGTGGGTCAATGGAATAGATTAGGAGTGAATGATATCAGCAATCTAGTTCTGATAAACCTGAAGATCCCAGCTTTTGGGATAATAACTTGCTATTTAACAAAATTTACTGGGAAATTGGAAAACAATATGGCAAAAATTAGGTTTAGGTCAATATCTCACAACCTATACCAAGATAAGTTTAAAATGGCTATATTATTTAAACATAAAGAGTAATATTATAAGTAAATTAGGAGAATGGTAGAATAGTTTACCTGACCCATGGAGTTTATCAGATCTATGGAGAAGGGAAGAATTTATGACCAAACAAGAGATAAAGAACATTACATATGGAAAATGAGTAATTTTGATTATATTAAATTAAAATGAGTTTGTACAAACAAAACCAATGCAACCAAAATTAGAAGAGAAACAACAAGCTGGGGAGAAATTTTTTTTTTATAAAAAATGTCTCTGATAAAGGTCTCATTTCTCAAATATATAAGGAATTAAGTCAAATCTATAAGAATACAAGCCATTCACCAATTGATAAATGATCAAAGGATATGAATAGGCAGCTTTCAGATGAAGAAATCAAAGCTATCAATAATCATATGTAAAAATATTCTAAATCCCTCTAGATTAGAAAAATGTAAATTAAAACAACTCTGAGGTACCACCTTACATCTATCAGATTGGCCAATATGACAGTAAAGGACAATTATAAGTGTTGGAGGGAATGTGGCTAAATTGGGACACTAATGTATTGCTGGTGGAATTGTGAATTGATTCCATTCTGGAGGGAAATTTGGAATTATGTCCAAAGATCTATAAAAGAATGCATACCTTTTGATCCAGAAATACCACTATTAGGTCTGTTACCCAAAAAGATAAAAAAATGGGAAAGGACTTGTTTGTACAAAAATATTTATAGTTGTGCTTTTTGTGGTGACAAAGAATTGGAAATTGAAAAGATGTCCAAATTGGGGAATGGCTGAACAAAATGTGGTATATGATGGTGATAGAATACTATTGTGCTATAAGAAATGATGAACAAGATGATTTTGAAGAGAATTAGAAAGACCTATTAAATCTAATGCAGAGTGAAATGAATAGAACCAGGAGAACATTATACAGAGTAACTGAATTATTGTGGAATGATGAAATGTGATAGACTTTGCTACTAACAGCAATACAAAGCTCCAGGACAGTTTTGAGGGACTTAAGAAGCAGAATGCTAGCCACCTCCAGAGAAAGAAGTGTTATATATGTTGTGTCACATCATGTTATGTTATATATGTTATAAATGCAGTTTATAACATATGGCTTATCACTTGACTATTTGAGTATATGGCGGGGATTTGGGTTTTATAAGATTATTCACCTACAAAAATGAGTAATATGGAAATGTGTTTTCTTGATAATACTTGTATAACCCAGACTTGTCAACTCTGGGAGGGGTGGAGGGAAGAAGAGAGGGAGACAACATGAATCATATAACTTTGGAAAACTGATGTGGAAATTTGTTATTAAAATAAAAGAAAGAAAAATAAATTTGAATGCTCATCTTCTAAACTTCCCTACTATTATTTAAAGCTTCAACCTTCTTCCAATCGCCCATGCTTAAAATTCCAGGGGGTCTTTCTTGATTCCTCTAACTCACTTGACAAATCCAATCTGTTATCAAATCTTATTTATACCTTCACAACATTTCTTCTATATGCCCCATTTTTTCTGATCACGAAGCCACCACATTGGTGCAGATCTTTATTGCATCATGCCTGAACTATTGTATTTGCCTCCTAATTTTTTCCCCTGGCTTAAGCCTTTCCCCAATCTAGCCCATCCTTCACTCAGCTTCCAAAGTATTTTTCCTAAAATAAAATCAAGTCTACCCATGTCAGTACCTACTTAGAATATGGAGGTAACTCCATTCTACCTTAGGGATCAAATATAAAGTCATATATTGGCCCTTCTTCTTGCCTTTGCAGTCTTTTTACACTTCATTCTTCTCCATATACTTTATGATCCAGTGATGCTGGTCTTCCTTTTGATCCTTGCACAAGACATAAACTTTTCCCCCAACTTTGCATCTTTTTACTGACTTTCCCCCAATTCCTGAAATGTTCCTTTTCCTCACCAAAACTTTCTGATTTCTATGACTTCTTTAAAGATTCAGGTCAAATCTCTGTTTCTTAGGAGGCATTTCTAGGCCCCTTCCTCCTTCCCATTTCATCCCCACACACCAGTCTCATCTCTTGAAATTATCTTTCATTTACATTGTTTGCATTTTGTATGTACAAGTTATTTATATGTCATCTCCTTGTTAGAATGTAAGCTCTTTGAGGGCAGGAACTGTGGTTTTGCCTTTATTTGTAGCCCCCACACTTATCCCAGTGTTAAATACTTTATTAACTGGATGCTATGTGCCAACATTGTGCTAGGCACTGGGAATACATAGGCAAAAATGAAACTCCCTATTGGAAAGAGTTTTCATTCCATCAAAGCATGTACACATACAAATATATAAAGAATAAATATAAAGAGAATAAATACTAGTAGTTAGGCAGTAGTTAACTTCAAGGCAGATTGAGGAAGGAAGTCGTTTGGAGGTGGGGCAATCCAGAGACATTTCAGGTAGAAAGATTTTCTTAATCTATTATGTCTAGAAGGAACTAGAGGGATGCTAGTAGGTGGAGATGAGGAGAGAGTGCTTTCTAAGTACTGGGACAGCTAGTGCAAAGGCTTGCAGGCTAGGAATATGGAGTGTCATCAGTGTGGAACAGAAAGAAGGCCAGATTGCCTGGATTTCACTGTTTCCAAGAAGCAATAATAGGCTCAGTTCCATTGACTGCATCCCTCTAGCTCTCTTCCCCTCCCTAAATCAATACTTCCCCCATTTCTCTTTATCCCTCATATTTATCTGATCCAAATCCTTATTATTACCTTCACCTTTCTTCTATATTATACCTTCACTGGATTCTAACTTCTTACCCTAGAGCCAAATGAAACTCAAGATGATGAGCCGTGTTCACCATTGTTTTCTTTCCTGTCAGATGTTGGTAATGAGTCAGCTTCAGCCTCATTACAAATATTGCTTTCAAGTCTCCACATGTACGTATCTTTCATAAAGTGACTTTGGTATAGAAAAAGAAAGAGTAAGGCTATGATGCATGTATAATTGAAGAAAGGACTTATTTACCTCAAACTGTCACCACCAACCTCTAGAGTCTCATACTAATGTGTTTCCCTTAGGCCCTATGGGCTTTAGGGTCTACTGAGCTTCATGGACCAACCCCAGACTAAATTCAATTGAATGTCTTTTACTTGGCTTGCCAGACTTTTCCCACTTCAGCAATACACTCTCCCATTACCCAGAGACCCTATTTCAGGAGCAAACCATAGCAATGAATGAGTCACATAAAAAACAGTAAAGATTTATTCTGCTCAGTACAAGACAATAGAATAGGCACCACTAAATGAAAGTTACAGAGAAGCAGACAGTTATAACTAGTGTGGACAGAATGGGGTTTTGTTCCAGGATGCTAACCATCTATCTGAGGTTCCTTCTTCCATCTAAGAATATATTTCCTTCTTGTCAGGTTCTAGTAACCATGTCTGGTCACTACTTCGAGGATCCCATCGATGCAGCCTCAACCTTCTGGGTCCAGCCTTTTACCTAGCCCCCATGAAAACAAGGGTTCTCTTAGTAACAGATTATTTCCCTCCCAAAGGAACTTCACATATGGTGGGCATGTCTGCCCCACTGCTGACTCACTGGTCCCTTCCACCTGCCTCCACTTCCCTATTCCCCCATTGGATTTGCCCCAACCAAAGTTACAGCTAATTACAGTTCAGGAGGCAGATGTTGGCTCAGCTGAAGGAATAACTTTCTCACATTTAAGATGTGCAAATATAGAATGAACTATCTTACAGGATCTCCATCACTGGGCATCATCAAGCAGATGCTACATGCCTGTTTTGTCAGGGCTGAATAGAGGTAAAAATCTGACTTGATATGCTTTCTCCTTCTACTATTTTGTATAACTTTGAGCATGGGCCAAGGGATCATAGATTTAGGACCATGAAGAATCTTGGAAGTTATCTCATTTTATACATGAGGAAAATGAGGACCAGAGGTGTAACACAATTTGCCTGAGTTGAATAGGAATAAGTGGAAGAGGCAGGATTGAACCTAGGACCTTTGATGAAGAAGCCAGTATATTTTCTACTGTGTCACATTACCCCTCCGAAGACACTGAATTTCACAACTCAACCTGGCAAAATGGCCCAAAATTAAGCCAGTGGGAGGGAGTGAAAATGGTAGCCCCCCCAATTCCTAAGGAGCAAGAGAGGATGGTAACAAGAAATTTTTTAGAAAGAATAGGTTAAAAGGCCATGAACATCAGGGCTATAATTCCTGAAATGACATAGAAAGTTACCCATAGAAATGAAGCCAGAAGGATCAAGGATAGACAGGGTTAAGTCTATGCATTTTACATTTCAGTAAATGGGATTTATTTTCATATATACCCAGAAGGAAAGTTCACGTGTATTGGCTTATGATGATTTTCTAGTTCCCTGTAGATATGAAAGTGAATAAAGCCAGTGCTCTCACTTTACCTTGCTAAATGGAGTCAGATCACTGTTTACACATAATTAAATAATTCACAAATTGTAGGGCAGATTCTGCAGAGAAGTTGGTGTAAGGCTAATTAAAGCCCTCCCACCACATAAACACCCCTTTCCTTCACATCTACCTTTTCTGGACCTTGCTATCCCAATTAAAGGCCAGTTATTGTTGTGGCTTAAATCTCTGTCTCCCTCCTTTGTTCCCTAGCACCTTTCCTCCCACCTGGATTTCAAACCACAGTTCCAATCCAATAAATACTTATTAAGTTCCTACTATTTTCCAAGCACTATGCTAAGTACGTGTCATAACAATTAATAAAAAGAATGCCAGTCCCTACCCTCAAGGAGCTTACTGTCTAATGGGGAGAGACAACAGACCAAAGGAGACAGAAAGGGGGAAAGACAACATTGGGGAGTAATCAGTACAAGGCAACTTGTACTGTGGAGTTGACATGGCAAGTGAGCAGCAGATACAAAGTGTAGAGAGCTGAGAGTCCAGCTTTTTCCCACTACAAAGGAAAAACATTACGAGGAACTTGGTATTCTACCTGCCAGCCCTCTAATTAAAGTGAAAAGGAGACTCAGGGAAATGTGCTGTCATTCAAGGCTTGAGTTAGCCTGATAGTGATGAATTTAGAAGTGGTAAGCTTATCCTGGGAGAGACTTGTCTCATGGAGTTGAAACCAGGCAGAGCAGCAGATGCAAAGTAGAGAGATTCATAGCTGACTTTATTTCCCAGCTGGCATCCTTCATAGATTATTTAAGCTCCCCAGGGCTTGGATTTTTTTTTTATGGTTCCTTGTGACAATCCCATTGACAAGTCCAGTGCTCAAACAGTCTTCAAATTGTCTATCACAATCCCAGATGTGGGCTCATTAGATAGTTGTAGACCAAGAGTTCTTAACCTTGTTTATGTCATGGCAATCTGGTGAAGCCTAAAGAACATTTCTCAGAATGTTTTTATATGTATAAGATAAAAAACATAGAATTACAAAGGAAACTATTCATATTGAAATAAAGCTATAAAAATTAAAAACAAGTTCATATGCCCAAGTTGAGAAGCCCTACATCTTCTTTCCTGACAGCATTTGATTGTGAAATTTTCACAGCTCTCTACTTTCCATATCTGAATTCATTACCCTTTGAATCTTGAAATATTAACTGAGAAGCAGTTGGCAGAGTTAAGCCAGTTATACATGGCAGAGTCTCTGCCTTGACTCTTCCATTTATCCCCTCCTTTTTCTTCCTGATGTCACCACCTTAGTACAAGGTGGCTTTGAACTATTGCAATAGCAGTAGTCTCCCCAGCTTTTCAATCTATCCTACATATTGCTTCCAGATTAATCTTCCTAAAATATAGCTCAAATAATGCAATCCCTATGGTTCAAGAACTATCAGTGGCTTCCTACTGCCTACAGAAATGAAATCCAAATGCCTTAGGTTAGTATTCAAAGCTCTCTAGGATCTGACCCAAGATACTCCTATTCCACAGTTATCAATTAGTCAATTAACAAGAATATATTATGCCTAGCACTATGCTTAGGACTAAAGATATGAGGATGGTTGAAAATACTCCCTCTGTCTTCAAGGTGCTCCCATCTAAGAGGGGAGACAACATGTGAATAACGAGGTACACAGAAAATACATGCAGAGTAGATGGAAGGTAATCTAGGAGGAGAAGGCACTAGCATAGGGGAAGGTAGAGGGAAAGACCTGCCTCCTACATTGGGTGGGAATATATCCTATATTCTAGATAAGATTGTCAACCTTGAAAAACACAGAACCACAAAAGTAGTTAGAAAGAACAAATCCTTAATCAGGACAAGGAAGACAATGCTCAGATCAGTCTCTACACAGAGTCAAGCACTAGGTACTACACAGAGCCAAAGCTCTGGGACTCTGGGAACATTGTCTTGGGGAAAAGCACCTCCATAGAAGATTTTCTAATGTACTGAAAAATTTGGGGGTCTTATATATCTTTTCAGGAAATAAGGGACAGGAAGGTTCTATTTACTGGCTTTACACTGGACACAAGGGAAGGAAGAGTCCAGCAATACAATGGAAGAAACTTCTAAAACAAAAGGGTATTTAAGATTGGATCATATCTACTAATTCAATCTAAGCTGAGATCTTTGGGAACCAGAAGGTTTATTGTTCAGTCTAAGACAAGGTCAGCCTAGGACTTCCCTTAAGGCAAGTTCCCAAGGGACAAAGGAGAACTTGAAGGTTCCATAAACAAAGTTGACAAGATATATTATTTACTTTTCCTTGGACATTCTGTGAGCTTTCAAGTTTTTGTCCCTTTGCTAATACTGTTGGTTGCCCATGACACATTGTTTTCTCCTCCTCCCCTCACCTCCATGTGTCCCTTGAAATCCTAACCATCCTTCAAGGCCCAGCTCAGGTGCCTCAGGGGATAAAACTTATCCTTCCCTCCCCTTTTGCTCCATAACATTTTTCTGAAACCTCTCATTACATTTAACTTATTTGAAAGCGATTCATAGTTGTCACCACTGCAGCTGGGCTAATCAGCGGCAAAAAGAGTCACAAGCTTTGGAATGCAGCCACAGGGCTTCTGCACATCCACCTCCGTCCCAAAGATGCAGCCATACCATCTGGAGATGGTGGAAGAAAACCTGGTGCACAATTCCCTTCCACATTGCTAATTCTTGACCTGGGAACTTACCAGCTGAGAAGTTGTCCACAGATTGATAACTGAGGAATTATTTACAAAGCAATTGACGGAGTGTTTATGAGTTTTTGCTGGAGTTGACTAAGAGAGAAGATTTGCTTCTGAAGAGTTGGGAGGTGGACCTAGATGGCATAATGGAGAGAAAAACTCTTTTGGAATCCGGAAGACCTAGGTTTGAATCTTACCTCTGATGCTTAACAGCTTCTCCACCCACCTGCTTCCCAGACACTGGGAAAATCACTTAAATTTCTCTCAACTTCTCTTTCTTCATAAGTAAAAGAAGAACAGCACCTACCTCCCAAGGTTATTGTGAGAATTAAATAGTATATGTCAAGTGCTTTGCAAACTTTAAATCCCCATATAAATGTGTGCAAGGCATCTAGGTGGCTCAGTTGATAGAGTACCAGACCTAGAGTCAGGAAGACTCATCTTCTTGAGTTCAAATCTGGCCTCAGATATTTACTAACTGTGTGACCCTGGGTAAGTCACTTAACCCTATTTGCCTCAGTTCTTTCATCTGTAAAATGAACTAGAGAAGGAATTGGCAAACCACTCTAGTATCTTTGGTAAGAAAACCCCAAATAGGATCACAAAAAGTCAGACATGATAGAAATTACTAAATAAGCATAAATGTTAGTTATCTTCATTATTATTGTTATTGTTATTATGTGTCTCCTCAGCTAACATGTTAGAAGAACAAAGCTCCCCTTTAATGACCCCAGAAGATGACGGCTCCCAGGTGAGAAAAGGAAGGATTTAGGAAGTTCGAAACTGTGTGATATTCATTGATGAAAGCTGGCTTCAGGCCACTCTGGGTAGATATGTTTTTATTCCAAATTTTACAAAACCAAAACAAGTATTTTTCTTTGTTTGGGGGGTCCCCCCCCCACTCCATGAGAAGTACTTCCATGTACTATACTTCAATTGAGCAAGCATTCATTAAAAAGCAACCAGATACAAAGCAGAGAGGTAGGATAGCACAGTGGAGAGTAAACCAGCCTCCTTGGCAGAAAGGCTTGTGTTTATGTCCTGTTTCTGACACATATTGGCTGTATGACCCTAAAGAATTCATTTAGTCACTCAGCACTATAATCAGCTATCTAGTAGTCACAGGTGATATAGCCTTCATTAGGAGAAGGACTCCCCTTGTCTCTCTAGCAATGAAATCATAGGTCAAATCCCTTTCCCTCTATTTAAGGCACAAAGATGAAAACTAATACTATTCCTTCCTCCAAAGAATCCTCAGATCCTCAGATTCCAAGCTAGAAGGGACCTCAGAGATCCTCATTTCACAGGCAAAGAAACCTGGAGAAAATTACCTGCCGAAAGGCACAAGTGTTGTAATTTGTAGAGATAGCAAACTAGTAAGGGAACAAGTCATAATATACAATTAACATGCTGATATGGGGGTACAGGCTTCCCCTAGACACCCCAACACCCCAGATTGTGTCCCAGTCAGAGAGTACATAAAAGATTCATTTTTTTCCTTGCATTCCTGCAGTGAAGGAAGATATATTTTTCCATGTTTCCATGTTTCATTTTCTTTCCCTCCCCTCTTCCCTCCCCCTTCCCAGAGCCAACCAGCAATTTCACTGCGTTATACAAATATTATCACGTGATACCTATTTCCATATTATTCGTTTTTTACTATAGAGCAATCTTTTAAAACCTAAACCTCAAATCACTTACACATATATACATGTGTCAAGAGATGTCAAATGTTTTGTTTTTGCATTTCTACTCTCACAGTTCTTTCTCTCAATGTGGATAACATTCTTTCCCATAAGTCCTTCAAGAGTGTCCTGACTTATTGCATTGTTACTAGTAGCAAAATCCATTACATTGGATTGTACCACAATGTCTTACTTTCTGTGTACAATGTTCTCCTGGTTCTGCTCATTTCACTTTGCATCAGTTCATTGAGGTTCTCCCAGTTCATATAGAAAGCCTCCAGATCATCATTCCTTACAGAACAATAGTATTCCATCACCATCAGATACCACAATTCGTTTAGCCATTCCCCAATTGAAGGGCATACCCTCACTTTCTGATTTTTTGCCACCACAAAGAGTGCGGCTATGAAGTATTTTTCCTTATTATCCCTTTGTCTCCCTTCATTCTTGATGAGCACAGATAGGCATCTCCCAGCTTGCTCCTGATAAGCATCTATTTGATATCCCAGATATTTGATTATCCTCTAAACTGGACAGTTCATCCCCTTTTTCTTTGAGGCATAGAACAACCACATGACCCATCTCAGGTTCCAGAGACCCAGTAACAAGCCGTCATCATCCTATCTTTGGTCATGTAGACTCTCTTGTCAAAAGGGTTTATAAATCCCAGAATACATCTCCTCTAGGAGGCAGTGCTCCACCTGCACACTGTCTCCCCAGCTTCTCGACATGACTTCCAAATTAATAATTTTTTATTTTTAAGCTAAGTTTTAGAGTCTTGCATTCTTACAAAGGGTAACCTGTCCCAAAACTAGGGTTTTACCTCAAGGCTCCTTCACAACAATACTACAATTTAAAATAAAACAATGTATAGAAGAGATCAAACAGAGAGGCATGAGAAACTGAGGAAGGAGGGATCTACTCTAATTGGGAAATTAGGAAAATCTTTTTCAATGAGTAGCATCTCAAATCATACCTGGATCTGGAAGTTCCTAGAAGAAAAAGCAACATTCACAATTTTATGCTTCATATCCCTGTTATTTGTGTCCATATACTGGTTCCCCAAATAAGTTCTGAGCTATTATATTTTTTTCTGATGCCCCCAGAGTTCCTTGTACAACAGCCTGTATATTTATAGAGAGTTTTTAGGTATACAAAGCACTTTTTTAACCACCCTCTGTAATGTGTAATGAAAATATCATTGTCCTCATTTACAGATAAATAAACTAAGGTTTGGAAAAGTTAAACAAGTTGCCCACAGATTTACAGCTCCAAGTCCTTCAATTTTCCCCTTCAACCTGCCTCTTCCACACTCTGTCCACAATGGATGCTCAACAGATTTTTGGCAAATTGAATTCAACTATAATGAACTACTCCAGTAGTAGAATCTTGCTTTCATAGTACAAATATGTTAGGAAACAGTTTTGACATACATTAATTACCTGGAGACCCAAACTGCAGAATTTTAAGGTCTACTCTATACATGGCTGTGAGCTCTACACCACTGTGAGCAAATATGCTTTTCAAGGAGCTTAGTAATAAATTGCATTTATGTAGCTCTTCAAAGTTTGCTCTACATTATGTTTTATATATATATGTATATATATATTATTGCATTTCTATCACAGAGCAACCCTATGAGTTGGTTACTTTACTATAAATATTATTGTGCTGATTTTACAGATGAGGAAACTGAGGTTTACTGAAGTTGCATGATTTATTTGTGATTAGACGGCTATTAAGCGTTAAAGGCAGTATTTGAAGTCCAGGCTTTCCCAACTCCAGTTCCAGAAATCAATGCATTATGCCATGGTGAAGAAGCAAAAATAAACCATTGGGAAAGAGTCTGATAAGGATCCTTAGAAAAAGGAAGTCCCCAATTAAAGGAAGGGGAGACAGCAAAAAGGAAAAAAGGGAAGGAAAGAAATTCACTAATATAATCTCAATAAACTTTTATTGAGCCCAACGATACAATCCACACCCTCAAGAAACTTGGAGTCTAGTAGGATTTTATTGATTTTTGCTATTCACTCATTTTGGTCATGTTAGACTCTTCATGACCCCGTTCAGAGTTTACTTGGTAAAGATACTGGAGTAATTTTTCATTTCCCTCTCTATCTCATTTTACATATGAAGAAACTGAGGCAAATAGGACCAAGTGACTTACCCAGGGTCACACAGCTACTGAATATCTGGGGCTGGATTTGAATTCAGATCTTCCTGACTCTGGGTTTTATTTATTAAGCCACCTTATTGTCTACTGCCTGACACTACATACTTGATAAATCCTTCTTTCCTCTCTTCCTTTCAGCTTTAGATCTGTGATCATATAATCCTATGACCTCAATTTTTCTAATATAATAACTCCAAACCTTAGAACAAAGTTAGAGCCCTTGGAAAAGAAGGGATTGAAAGATGACAGCTATTCAGTTGGCATCTGAAACAGCTATTCTCTGTATAGTACAGCACTGCCATCCCTCCATGAATTTTCTTGTCCTGCTATTGTCATATTTCTCCTGGGTACCTCCAAAAAGGACCTGCTCAAGACAAGTGGGAGACACCAGCACCAGCACCACTTTCTTCCCATCAAGCTCAGGGGCGATAATCCTTTATAATTTTTTGGAGTAGAAAAGGAACAATAGCTAACATGTAAGATCTTTCTCATTCTGGAAACAGAATAATTTAATGACCCAATTAGTGGATAATGCAGACTTGTGCCTCTCCATCCCTAACCTCCTATGTGCTGGCTCTCTTTTCATTATTTCATCATTTGTTAGCATCATAATCTGAAGGCACGCAAAGGAAACACAAGGAGCCCCATCCCTTTGGCTCCATGTTAGCCGCTCTGGTGAAAGTTTTGGTTAGGGAGAAGATTGGAAAGTCCTGGGTAAAATAAAGCCTTGTATTATCTATGGATATTATCTTGGGCTTCGTGCTACAGTCACTTTGCAAGTTGTCAGTTTTGATCCATCTGAAATAGATTACAGATGGTACATTGTCCACACAAGTTATCAGTTACACTCACATCCGTGTCCGTTCCTAAAAATATATGTAGTCACAGAGCCCCATACGTGCACAAATGACTGAGATTTACACACAGACATCTGCAACTTTATAAGAATGCTTCATCCTTTTCATCAAATTTTTCTCATGACTCTTGAAGAAATTCACAAAGAAATTCACAAGTTGCAGCCAGTACTAGCACTATCAAAATATATTTTTAAGCCTATTGTGTTGTTTTGACAAACTAAACGATTAATTAACAGCTATCTAGCAAACAGATCTCTGCTTACAGCTTAGAGTGAGAGAAACCCACAGACCGCCATCAATGTTCCTTCGTCGCCATTACTGCTGAAGAATAGTGTCTAATTAATTATAATTGATCACAAAGATTAGATTCAAATTCCACTACACAATGCAGGCAAAGCCCAAACAGAGGAAATAAATCAGAGCACTAGGCTCTAATACATAATGAAACCACAAGCTTCTAAGATAAACAGGTTTGTTATAATCATAGGGCTTGGGTTTTTTTTGTTTTTTTTTTTTTATGAAATTCAAGGGAACACTTGGAGATAGTATGTCTTTGGAGAGAAGATGTCAGTTAGAGTGTAGTGTGTGTGTGTGTGTGTGTGTGTGTGTGTGTGTGTGTGTGTGTGATAAGGATGAGGGAAAACAGGGCAGAACTTAAATTAGGGTAGTGACTGGGGTCTTGACTCAGGGCGCAGAATATTGAAAACGTTGACAGTCTGATCTTAAAATCATTTTGATTTGGAAGGAACCTTACAGGTTGTCTTGTCCAATTCCCTCATTCATAGATGAGGAAACTCAGGTCCTTATTTCAGAGATAAACTGACTTTCCCCAAGGTCATATGAATAGTAGCAGAGACAAGATTCAAACCCAGATCTTCTGACTCCAAATTTCACTCCCATTTACCTATACCATGCTGCCACCAAGTCAGAAACGTGAAAACAATAGCACTTAGCAAAAGAATAATTAGCACAAATAGAAAACAACTTAAGGATGGCCTGATGGCCTGAAATGAGCTCCTTTCTTGTCCCATTCTTCTTTCTAAGTCCTCTCTGACTCTACTTACTCCATTTCACTTCTTTCAATTTCTTATGTCATTCTAGAGAGAGTTTGTAGCACTCACCCCAAATGCAGAGGTAAGCTGACTTCCCCAAGTTCAAATGAGTAGTAGCAGAGACAAGATTCAAACTCAGGTCTTCTGACAACCAGATTTCACAGACTAACTATGTCTAAAGCAAGGGAGAAAGAGCCTCGGTTAAATGAAAGTTGAGGGTCTATCCTCTATACAACCCAGACAGAACTGGGCCTATTGCAAAGATTTGGTTGGTTCAGTTCACCCTAGCCCATCATCATGCCCCTCACAGAAAGGAGAACTGAAAATAAATCTCCCAACTAAAAGGAATATTTCTTTTTAAACCCATGGTTAATTTGACCAACTGAAACTTCAGGCTGTATTTGATTCTGTCACAACCATATAAACACAACTATAGCACACGGGTTTAATTACAAGTTGAGTAAATATATTCTGCCAGCCTCTGGCGCTTTATATTAATGAGAATATCTAACTTCATTCCATTCAGACGGCTCACTCAATTCTCAACATTTAGGGAAAATTTTAAAAGCATTCACTCAAAACAGCTTAGCTATCTGAGATAACAAATGCCCATTTGTCCTCCAGGGACTCTGCAAATGCGTACAGAGTTATGGTCTGGGCAAAGGGGTCTGTGGCAAGGGTATGTCAAAGAACCAACAGAATGCTGGTGCTGGAAAGGACTTTAGAGATCATCTTTCACTTTTCAGATGAAGAAATTGAGACCCACTGAGAGAAAGTGGTTTGTCCAAACTCACACAGTAAGTCAGTGGAAGGATCCGTTTCTCTTGACAAGAAGACTTTTTCCAGCCTTCTTATACCTTGCTCCCCTTCACATATTCTGAGGTCCAGTAACATGAGCCTCCTTGCTCTTCCTCTTATAGAATACTCCATCTCTCAAGTCAGTGCAGTTTCATTACCTTTAATTCTCTCCCTCCTGTCTCTGGCATCCCTGGTTTCCTTCAAGTCTCAGCTAAATGTTGGCTTCTACCAGAAGCCTTTCCCAATGCCCTTTATGTCTAGCACCTTCCCTTTGAGATTATCTCTGATTTATCACAGGATAGCAAAGTCATAAGTTATTAAGACCTTATTTAATCTACTAAAACTTAAAACTGCGCTGAGATTCGGAGACCCCCCTGTATTTATTTTGTATGTATAATTATTTGTACGTTTTCTCCTCCATGAGACTGTGAGCTCCTTCAAGTCAGGCACTGTCTTCTTGCCTTTCCCTGGACCCACAGCATTTAGCACAGTGCCAGATCCATAGTGTTAAGTGTTATCCACGTAAGTGTCATCCACACTTGCCTAGAAGAGTGTCCCATTCTCCTACACTGCCTGGAGAGATTATTACAACCCTGAGTTTCTCTTAGATGGAAGGAAGTTGAACCTATTCTAGGGTCTTCCAACAGTGGGCTGACAGTTTTGCAACACTGCTTATTTGTTTCTTTTAAAAAAGTTTGTTAGAGAGGTAAAAATGGAAAAAAATTTAAAGCAGCTTTAAATTTTTTTTTAATTTTTTATTGTTATTTTTAAATTTTAAATTTTTTTAATTTTTAATTTTACATGATCTTGGAGGCTTAGGAAGAAGAAGAAGAGAATGAGGTTTTCCTAGTGGGCTGATCATGGCTAATTGTGCAAAACAGTATAAAATGAACCTAATGTGTTGAATAAAAAGGGGCAGAGAACAGAGAGCCAGACCTGGAGTCTGGAACTCATCTTCCCAAATTCTAATTTGGTCTTTCAGATACATTCTAGCTGTGTGACCCTGGTCAGGTCACTTGGCCCCATTTGCCTCAGTCTTTTCCTTCACAGAATGAGCTAGAAAAGGAAGTGGCAAGAGAACACCAAATGAGGTTAGAAAGACCCCCTGCAAGACTGAAAACAACTGAACAACAACAAAAACAAAACAGTGTAACACTGAATTCAGGCTGATTTGCTCCCACTCACCTGGTGAAACAAAGAGTCTGCTGCAGAAGGGGAAAGAGTGAGAGGGGCATTTTGTAACAAGGTCAAGGGAAGGAGAATGTACACCTAATTTTATTGAGATATGTATTCTTTCTCCGTTCACACATGATTTCAGCCCCAAGGTCAAAATGTGTACTGTACCAGCAGATGTGTGGCTTTTGACAAGTTTGCCAGTATGCATACTGATATATATACCGCCTGGGGAAAAATGTGCCACAGTTAATCAACTATTAATAGAGTCTTCATCGATTCAGAGGAACTACAAGGAAGGCTGAGCTAAATTATGGGTTGTTTGGGATTTTTTTTGTTTTGGTTTAGTTTTGTTTTGTTTTTTTGTTTCAAGAAAAGCAGTTTAGCACTTTCGGCTATATATATTAATTGAAAGGAGGCTAAGTGTTGCCTAGTAGAGTTTCTGTTTTAATGGTGAGATATGAATGATTTGTAATTGGTGCATCATAACACCAAGCTAAGCAGTTCTGCCCTCTTTGCATTGCTATTCATTGCTGATATGATTTTTCTAAATGTGCTTGAAAACAGCTTGTTCCTCTGAAGTAATTAAATATTCCTCTTATAATACTAGTCAAATAATTCATTTGCTTAGTTAGAAACATTTTCTTCCCTCATTCACAGCGCAAAAGTAATTTTAACCACTCTCCCAATGATCATAAATTCCTAATTCAAAAAATGCATTAAGTACCTATGTTTAAAGCACTATGTACTTCATTATAAAGGAATAGATTAGTTAAAGGGAGGTCAGAGTTGTATTAATAGAGTTAAAGATACACTCATGTAAGGAAATTCAGAAAATAGAATGAAGCATTTGGTGGCATATGTAGGTAAAGACCAGTGAAAGGAAACTTGGGAGAGCTGAAATTAAGGTATAGGGCAGGGGATCAACCAGGCAAAGAACCAGGGGAGTCAAAGAAAATAAAGCAGAGTGCTCCACATGTTTTCTTTAAGGGTTATTTAGTGGTTGGTTTGGCTTAATTTTTCTTTGTTAAAATGAAAGATTCAATGAGGAAGAAGCACAGAAAAATATAGGATATACAAAAATATATATGATTGATTTAAAAGATCAATGGAGGAATAAAGAGAAGAAATATTGCCATTGGTTTTTACTATGGACCACCTAGGCAGAAACAGGAACTGGATGAGGAGTTTGGGAAATAGATCTCAATATAAAAGCTCTCCTGATTGTGCTAGCCTAGTCTTAGGCAACACATATCAGACATATAGTCAAACAGTTTTTAGTAATGAGGAATTTCAATTAGTTGGACATCTGCTGAGACTCTCTCTGTCTCTGTCTGTCTCTGTCTGTCTGTCTGTCTCTCTCTCTCTCTCTCTCTCTCTCTCTCTCTCTCTCTCTCGATATTTGTCTGACTCTCTTCTTGTCTTTGCCTATATGTCTTTCCATTTCCAAAGCATAACAGCTAACAGTTTCTTGTTTTGCTTTAATGAAAATTTCATTCCTTAAAAGATGGAAGCAATTGAGAGAGGAACATTTTGTTCTAGATCTGTTTCACACCAAGTAGAAGAACTTTTAACTTATTTTAACTTATTAATTTTAACTTTTTAACTTATTAACAAGGAATGGAAATGATCAGAACCTTATGGAAAAGTCCATCTTGGAATTTGTGATGGAGGAGAGGGAGACCAGGCATGGTCAGACATTCACCCTAGATCTTAGGAAAGCAGATTTCAAACAGTTCAAAGTAAGAATAGGTAGGTCCACAGGAAAAAATTCAACAGAGCAAGTCAGTCTCAAATGGGAAGCTTTCAAAAATTAAATTCAGAAGACAGAAGGAGAAGTAGTCCCAATGAGGAGAAAAGGGAGAGTTATCTAAAAGGACTGATGTGGACACATGGGGAAATATCATCAACTAACTTAAACTTTAAAAAAAAACATGTATGTAATTTTCAAGGAAGAGCTGAACACAAAAATGTGGCATGGTCCTTTAACAATAATGTCAGGAGTGCAAAAACTCAGATGGAGCTGAAAGGCTAGAAAGAAAAGTGATGGATTATAAAAAGGATCAGACTTTTTTTAAAGCTCCAATGGAGAAATAAGAGGCTAGGACTACTACTCAGTAAAGATGGGACAATAATTAAGGACAATGGACCAAAAAAAGAACTCTTCCTCTCTTATTTAGCTTCTATTTTCTCTGTAAAAGAGAACAAACTTTAGACTAAAAAATACAGAAAAATAGAAATAAATAGAGTTGATGCTCAAGATGAGTAGAGAGATAGTAAAAGAGAACTCATCTGTCTTTCATGCATTCAGATCACAGTCTCGGGTGAACCAAGGTCTAGGGAAATAATAATAGTAATAATCACATTTTAGAGCAACTAGATAGTGCAGTAGATGGGCTGCTAGATTTGGGTCAGAAAGACCTGATTTCAAATCTGGCCTCAGACACCCATTAGCTAGTATAAATTTGGGCAAGTCACTTAATCTATGTTTGCCTCTGTTTTTTCATCTACAAAACAGGGATAATAATAGTACCTCTTAGGGTTATTATTATAATTGTAAAGAGTTTGGTATAATACCTTATAAATGTTAGCTATTATTAATGTTATCATTGTGGTTGTTAATAATTAAATAGTGTCCCAAAAGTCTTGATGTAACTTTAGGCTTTCATCAACAAGCATTTACTAAGTTTACTCTAAGTGCCAGGCACACAGGATTGTACGCTAATCCTGGAATCAGGAAGACTGGTCTTTCTGAATTTGAATCTGGCTGTGTGATGATCCTGGGCAAGTCACTTAACCCTGTTTGCTCAGTTTCCTCATCTGTAAAATGAGTTGGAGAAGGAAATGGCAAACCATTCCAGTATCTTTGCCAAGAAAATTTCAAATGGCATAATGAAGAGTCAGACACAACTGAAATTACTGAACAGCAAATGTGCCAGGCACTTAATTGGGTCCTGGGAATATGAAGAAAGGCAAAATACAAGGAGCTAACATCCTAATTGGAGAGACAAATAAATAACAGGGAACATGCAAGATATATAAAAAGAATACACTAGCATCTGGGGAAATCAGGGAAGGTCTCTTCTAGAAGACAGGACTTAAGATGATTCTTAAAAAAAAAAAAAAAAAACCTTGTCTTCTTTTTAGAAATCAGTTCTAAGGCACAAGAGTGGTAAAAATTAGGCCATAGAGGTTAAGTGACTTGTCCAGTGTCACACAGGTAGGAAGTATCTGAGACCAGATTTGAAGCCAGGAAATTCCATCTCTAGGCCTGATTCCCAATCCACTGAACCGCCAGTTGCCCCTGAGATGATTCTTTAAGAAAAAAGTGAAGAGGCACAGAATTCCAAGCTTAAGGGATGGCCACTATTCTCCCAAGGATCAACCATGGGTACAGGACAGTGCCCTCCAGGACAGACCCCCTAGGTCAAGCCTAGGTCATGCAAAAGCAAGCAGGCAGGATATGTCGAACTGATTTGAGAAACAGCAAGAAGGTCTTAGTTGGACCATCATGTGTATGAAAGGGAAAAAAATGTAAGAAGACAGGAAATTTACGAAAAGGTCAGATAATAAGGACCCACTAAAGGTCACTAAGCAAGGGGCTGGCATGGCCAGACATTATGTTTTAGAAAAATCAGCATGGCAGCTCAGTGGAGATTTAAGCAAATCATTTGACAAAAGTCTCTGAGGCTATTCTGGAAATAAGGAAAGCTGGATCTAGAAAAGAGTTTAACTCAGTGGGTTCAGAACTGGTTAAATAACCTGACCCAAGGATAATAATAATGGTTCAGTGTTAACTTAGATAAGATCTTTAAGTGAATTCCTTAATTTCTTAAGAGAATTTTTTCAGAAAGTCTCCCACATAAGCCCTGTGCTAATTAATATTTTTATCAATGACGTGGATAAATGCATATGTAAGAAATGTTGGCAAGTCCCTGGAGGGGCCAATTTCCTTCCCAGGCTGACACCATGTTCTTTTAGAAACAACATCTCTCAGAAGACAATTTAAGTATGCAACAGGAGTTGGTATTACCTAAGAGAGGGGCTAAGGAAATTAAAGTATTTTACAAAAGTTGAAGGAAGAAGGAAGATGCTAAGGAAATAGCTAAGGAAGTGTGAGATTGATCCCCAATTTGTTCTTATCCAACCAGGGTTGGGGAAAGTGAAGGCTTTTCTTCTCTCCTACCAATGCTAATTTTCGAAGCATCTTTGCAACAGAACTATGGTCCATTGTTGAAATTTCTGTACTCTTGCCAGACCTGAATTTTGACCCCTGGTTACACTCTTACAGTCTTTAGATATATCATTCTTTCCAGGCCAGAAGGCAAAGCTTTGTTATCCCAAGCACTCCATTGTACTGCAGAGACAACAGTGACCAGGGATGAGATAGAGTAACTTTTCCCAGTTTAATGGTTTAATGGTCAAGTAGGCAGGTTGCACAGTCATACCTCCAAAGTGAAAAGTTTATATTTGAACCTAGAAGTAATAGGGAGCCACTGGAGCTCATTTAACAAGGGTGGTGGCTTTTAGTTGGAGAAGGGGAAGTGAGTAAAAAAGAAGAATAATATCTTGGTGTAATGGGTTGGACTTGGGGTCAGAAAGTCTTGGATTTGAATCCTACTTCAGATATTTAACAACTGTATGGTCCCTGGGCAATCCATCTTGCCTTTCTGGACCTCAGTTTCCTCATCTGTAAAATGTATAGTCAATCACCTCTTAGGTCCTTCCCAAATCTAAATGTATGATCCCATGTTGAGATAAAATCAATAGGACTTTGCAACTAATTGGATGTGGGAGCTGAGGAAGAGAAAAGAGTCAAGGATGACTCAGAGGTTTTAAGACTGGGTGACAGGGACCATGGTGAAGTCAATATTAATGAGGTTTTACTGCAATAATTAACCTTATTATTTGGTCCATGGGTCAAAGCTCTGACCAGCATAAACCTGTAAAAGTCTCACATGCATTTATATGGGAGAAGGAAGAACCATCTTCCTCACTGCAAATTTGAGAGGGTTTTCATTCCTTCTCTATATCAGTGAAAATTATTTGGGCCCATAAATTTGCATCTAGCATCCATACACACACTCAGAAACAATTTTCTTTTAAAGGATTTGATTCTATGGTCCTCAATAGCATTTATTGAGCCCCCTCTGTAGACCAAGTGTCTGAATTACATCCGGGAATTCAATAATTAAATGTAACTTATTCTAAGCCTGAAACAAGCTAGATTCTTCCCCAAGTGGGAAGAAGCAAATCTAATTCTCCCATTTTTTTTGCCTAATGTAAAGCTGAACTTTGAGGATAATCAGCTGCCTAACTCTCAAACACCTCACCAGGTTTCCACTTATTTATTTTGCAAGAATTGAGAAAAAAACAACACGGCTCTAGGATGCAAAGAATACTACAGAGAATTCCTGGCATCGTTGCCCTTTCTAAACCTATCTTTATTTATGTCTTCCTAATTCCAGGCCATGCATTCCATTCAACCAGCCACCTAGCTGCCTTTAAAAGAAGAAAAGATATGGGATGATAGCTAGCAAGGTTGGAAAGTTCAAGTGAAGGATGAAGATGCAAGTGACATGAGTATGGAAGAAGAAAGGAGCAGTTGGGCAGTAAGGAAAGTGAAAAAAAAAGACTATCTAAGGAAGAAGCGGGGGAAGGGACATCAGTATCAAATTGTACAAAGAAATGAGGAAGATAGAAGTTGAAGAAAATTCACTGGATTTTAAATTTAAGAGGTCATTGATAATTTTGGAAAGAAAAGTTTCAATAAAATTCTAATGATTATTTATATATTATTACATTATCCATATTATTTTTATAAAATCTATAAAGCATTTAACATAGTACCTGCTACATAGTAGGTACTATAAAAGTTATTATTAGCTATTATTATAGCACTAAGTGACATAGTAGATAGAGTTCTGGGCCTGGAGTCAAGAAGACTCATCTTCCTGAGCCCTAATCTGGCCTGACAATTTTTAGCTGGATAACCCTGGGAAAGTTGCTTAACTCTGGCTCAGTTTCCTCATCTATAAAATGAGCTGGAGAAGGAAATTGCAAATAACTCTAGTAATTTTGCAAAGAAAACTCAAACGGGATGATGAAGTCAGACAACAGGAAAACAGTACATCATCAACAACAAAATTATGACAGAACTCAGAGTAAAAGCAACTAAGAAATGAATTGGCTTCAGAAAAGTGGAGGCAGCTAGTGTGGATGATTCTTTCTTTTTTTTTAAACCCTTAACTTCTGTGTATTGGCTCCTAGGCAGAAGAGTGGTAAAGGTAGGCAATGGGGGTCAAATGACTTGTCCAGGGTCACACAGCTGGGAAGTATCTGAGGCCAGATTTTAACCTAGGACCTCCCGCCTCTAGGCCTGAATCTCAATCCACTGAGCTACCCAGCTGCCCTGGGTGATTCTTTCAAAGGTTTTATCATGAAAGGAAAGAAGTAAACATTTATGAAGCAGTTACTACATGCCTGGCACTGTGCCATGCACAAAAGACACAGATACAAGGGAAAAGAAAGACCGTCCCTGCCCTGAAGGAACTTAAATTCTCATGAAAGAAAACACCACACAAAAGGTAGCTGAAAAGGTGGAAGGGGAAATAAAGATACACAGTGCCAAGAGCAGGGATATGATTTTGAAGTCCCAAGAAAGTCAGGAACAGGGCCAAGAGGAGGAAAAAGATAGGCTGACCTGGGAACCTTCTCAAAACAAAGGTTCTGGGTAGAACTCACCAATGGGGGAAGCAAGCTGGATCTTGTGGGGGGATATTCTAGGGGAAGAAGACCACAGGCATGATGGATGTCCCAGGAGGAGGAAGCCTCAGGTGCAGGGGGAAGTTCTAGGATGAAGCAGAAATAGGTGCATGATTCTGATGTCCAAATAAAGTCAAGAAGAGGACCTGAAGGGTAAATGAAAGGAAGGAAAGATATAGTAACAAAAGTTGGAGTAGGTATCGGGGTCAAGGCAAGAATTGGTGTGTGTGTGTGTGTGTGTGTGTGTGTGTGTGTGTGTGTGTGTGTGTGTGTGTGTATGTTTAAGGTGAGGTGAAGTCCATATATCTCCATAGACAAGAAAACATAATGGAGATGGAAAGATCAGAGAGAAGAAAGGAAATGATCCATAGAGAAAGGTCCCAGAGAAAATGACCTCTAAAATTTCTCTTGGCTCTAAATCTAGGAATCTGAGTGTAACCAACAGAAGAAAAGTGATAGAATGAAGGAGACAAATTGGAGAGGGTAGCCTTGATAAGGAAGCAGGCTACTTTACTCTCTAAGCCTTGAGGGAAGGAGGACAAGAGAAGACAGCACGATTTTGAAGAGTGGTGGAAGGGAAATGATAAGGGAACTGATGCCACATGGTCCCAATCTTCTTAATGAACTAGGAGCCAAAGTCATCCAAAGGAGGAAGGAGATAAGAGAAGGAGAAAGGAGATAGTGTGGGAATTTAAAGAGAAAAGGAGGTTTGAAGCAGCTGATTGCTTTTTAACAGACACTTTGGTGTAATCTCCTTAGGTTTCTTCCCAATAGCATCAAGAGAGCTTTGGACTTCATCTGAAGGAAAGACAGGTTGAGGAAAACAAAACATCTCATCACTCTTTTTGTCACTGAAAGGAGTTCATGTTGTTTTTTGACCTTTGTAAGTCTGAATCCAAAGGGCCACCTCATTCTTATCCTAGTCTCCTCTGGGTATTTCTTACCCTCTCAGCCTTTCTCTCTCTCAATCTGTGTGTGTGTGTGTGTGTGTGTGTGTGTGTGTGTGTGTGTGTCTGCCTCTCTGTCTCTCTGTCTCTCTGTGTCTCTCTCCCTCTCTCTGTATCCTCTCTCTGCGTCTCTTCTCTGTCTTGTCTCTCTGTCCTTCTCTGTCTGTCTGTCTGTCTGTCTGTCTGTCTGTCTGTCTGTCTCTCTCTCTCTCTCTCTCTCACACACACACACACACACACACACACACACACACACTCACACACACGCTTGTTCCTGGTTCCCCTTTAGCTTTTGTCCATTCTACTCTGGAACAAACATAAATAGATAAAAATTCATAGCATTTTAATAGCTAAGAAGAAAAAATCTAAAGAATCATTTTTTCAGCTCAAAATGGTGTTTCAGTGAAAAGCTCAGGGGAATGCTTGAAGAGACTGGCTTTGGCCCCCCATGTAGGACAAAAGCCTCTCTATTGCAATTATCTGCCAGCTTCTTCTGACACATCCAGGGACACAATCCAAATACCACTTATGTCAAATTCACTTCAACCCTTTTTTTATTAATAGTTTATTATTCCCTTTTCAATCTCAAATTTCTGACGACACAGATATAACCTCCAAAGCAATCCCTCAGATAATAGGCACAGATTAGATTGGCTTTCTATCACAATTATCTCCTCATTCTCCCTCATATTAGTAAATATACTTCATTTCACTCTCATGGCCTATAGCACTTCCTATAAATCCTTCAAGACTTGGATCTGTGTTGACCTTCTATAAAGCAATGGTTCTCAAAAGTTTCTGTCATCCATTCAGATATGATGACTACAAATCTCATCATCTTTTCTCCCTCAGACAGCTGAGATGGGTGTCCCCAGAACATGTGAGGTCTTGTTTATTTTTCAGTTTTCCTGCTTATTTTAAATTTCAAAATCATGAATAAATATAACCACCTCAATATAGAAAGAAAAACAAACAAAAAAAGATTATGAAGGAAACTGAAGACTTTTTGTTTTTAAGCGTGTCTTAAACAACACAGTCAAAACAAAATCACCTTGTCTATGGACCTTTTACAATTTCTATTTCCTTTTGTGTCCATTTTTAGCATTTCCTTGATGCACTTTTCTTCTCACTTGCTCAAGAGCTAACATATCACTCCAATGTTTCTTCTAATTCCATATGATTTTATGAAAGAAATTGAGTGAGCATTCAAATTACTCTAGGCCCATGTTGGCGAACCTATGGCATATGTGCCAAAGGGAGCTGCTTTCTTCCCTCTCTCCACGTGTGCCTAAGGACAATTCTCACACGGCCTGCCTCTCTGCTCAGTAGCCCAATGGGAGCACTTCCTCCCTCTCCTATCTGGGGTAAGGTGGAGGGCACATATGGGATGTGTGAGGGTTGTAATTTAGGCATTCAATCTCTTAAAGTTTCACCATCACTGCTCTAGACCATACTGGCCATACGTAAAGAGAAGGGGGCCCAGGGTAGAACACGTCATCCTTGGGAAGTGAAAGACAAAAAAAAGAAATATATTTCATATTGAAAATAACATTATGGGCTTCTTAGACCTTAATCCCCAACACATCCTCTTCAATCTATTGATACTGGCCTCCTAACTGTTCTACAAACCATACACTCCATCTCTCTGCTTCTGGCGTTTCCTCTGGCAGTCTTCCTGGCCCAGAATACTCTGCCTTCTCAACTCCTCCTACAGATTCTCCTGGTTTCTTTTAAATCCCAACTAAAAATCTTATAGTTTACAGGAAGTCTTTCCTAAACCCTTTTAATTCTAGTACATTCTCTATATTAATTATTCCCTATTTATCCTGTATATAGCTTGCCTTGTATATATTTGTTGCCTCCTCCAATAGATTGGGAGTTCCTTGAGGGCAGAGGATGATTTTTGCCTCTTTTTGCATCAGTGCTTATCACAGTGCCTGGTACATAGTAGATGTTTAATAATTGTTGATTGATTTGGTAATATTTATATGATACCTACTTCATGGAATTCATATAATGATCAAATGAGATACTTTGTAAAAGTAGTTTGGAAATATAAAGCACTATATGAATGAAAGCTATTAAGAAGATGAATTATAAACCATGAGGAAAGTAAGATATTAATAAGTACCATTTATGTTATTAATAATAAATATCACTAGTTAATAGTGGCATATTCATAATAGTATTTTAGCTAGATAAGCTATTTCATTGCTATAAGGACTTCCTTGTGAGAAAAAAGGAGATTAGTTTCAGTGGATTGAAGAGGATATGATGGGGAGTAAGGCATAAAAAGACTGAAAAAGTGTTTCCAGTATGAGTTATATTTTTTTCTTCTACCTCCCAAGGATAATGTGTCTTACCATGTACCCCGTTCCCCTTAGGTATGGCTGGTAAAGGCCTAGAATGATTTGAATGTTCACTCAATTTCTTTCATGGAATCTTATGGAATTTAAGAGGGACATTTGGAGTGATATGTCAGCTCTTGAGTAAGTGAGAATACCAATACTACCAATACAAACCAATACAGCTTACTGTTTCAGAAAGTTCTAAGGGGCGCTGAAAGGTTATGACTTCTCCAGAATCACACAGAATCACACAGGTCTTCCTGAACCTAAATGCTTTGCTGCCTCATTACTGTTATTCAGAATTTCTACACTAGCTGGTTCCTTGCAAGATTTAAGGTTATTGTTTAGAAAGAGATTTTAAAAAATAAAGTTGAGTCAAGGAAAATGGAGTAAATAGAGGGGTAGAGTAAAGAATAGCAGAGAAGAAACAGATCAAAGATCAATGTAAAAAGAGTCAAGAAGAAAAAATGTTCCAATGATGAAATAAGCCATCTGTCAATACACATTTGTCCATACCTCCAGATTTATCCATTCATTTCTGCTGCCTCTAAAAAATTTAGCCGGTATAGCTTTACCTGGTGTTCCCATCACTCCTAACTCCTAGAGAGGAGGAGGATATTGTCTACATATTGAAACCCACTCTGTTGCTTACTATCTGTGCAAACTTGAGCAAGTCACTTGCCCTTCTTGGGCCTCAGTTTCCTCATCTGTAAAAAAATTTAGGGGACTGGAACAGATAACCTTTAATATCTCTTCCAGCTCTAAATCAATTTTCCTATGACCCTGTAGTACAGGAGGACTGGACTCCTTCCACTTGTGATCTATGATTTCACTATGCCACCACAGAAGATGTGGCTCATGCTCCAAGACCCCATATCCCAAACCACCTGTGGTTCCTGAAGGAATTTCATCAGCCTAATCTTCTACCCTCAGATTCCATGACCTCCTTGTTATTCCTTACCTCATAAGTGTTACAGCCCACACAGTGAGAATCACTACCATATGTTAACAGTCCTACCATTCCCTGCAAAATTCTCATTCTGCAACATCATTCCATTCTCCACAACATCTCCCCATGGGATGGGAAGAGCTAACAGCTCCTGATGGCATGCCCTACATAGGTTTCAAAAGAAAAAGAAGAGAAAAGAAAGAACAGTGAACTCCCCATGGCTGGAAGAGAGAAACCCACAGTTAAATAATATCAGTACATAATGCTGTCTCTTGAGAAGGCTTGGCCCTACTAATCCCTATGGAAATTTCATCTGTGTATATTGTCTTCACCTCATTAGCGCTTCAGTTCACTTATTAAATATTGAAGACATCAAATGGTTCTCTTTGGTGTTGAGGGGCTGGGTTCTTGTTCTTGGAGTGTATTGCTGTGTATCCTCCTGAGAAAGTCCAGCCAGCTATGCTAATTGCTGAAAGATTCTTCACACGCTGCTCTTTCTTCAACAGCCCAGAAAAGCAGCCTCCTTGGTAGTGTTAGTGGGACTGGGGCTGGTTGCTAGGAGTCCCAATAATAATAGCAATTAATTGTTCACACCACAAAAATGACATTTAAAGAGAGGCTCAGGAAAATAACCTATTCCTTTGACCTACAAAATGGTCTACAGAGCTGAACTAGCTGGGGAGGAAATGTGATACTCCCAGAACTTTAACTAGTCACCTAGTCCATCTTTCTATCTTTAGGAAGGACCAAAGTCCTAATAATGCACAGAAGTGTAGAATTGGAAATTATCTTGTCTATGGGCAGCCAATCTATGACTCATGGTCTTCAATAGTGGGCTGTAAACATGTTATTTATGACTAATGGAGAGACATCCCCAACAGAAAGCTGTGGCAAATATCTATGGACTATTTAGGAATGTGTAGATATTTGAAAATTATTAAAATAAGGATACCAAGGCTGCTGAAGGAAGAGGCACAACTTTATGGCATGACAGCTTCTTTTCCCATGCCAGTTATGCTGAGTTCCTGCCCAAATCTACTTTTTTATGTCTTAGACCTTTGCTATTGAGAAATTCACATCCAAAGACAGCTAGGTGACTTTGTAGATAGGGAGCCAGGTCTAGAGACAAGAGATCTTGGGTCCTAGCTGTATGACCCTGGGAAAGTCACTTAACCCTACTTGCCTAGCCCTTACCATTCTTCTGCCTTGAAGCTGATACTCTGTATTAATTGTAAGATGGAAGGAAGGAAGGAAGGAAGGAAGGAAGGAAGGAAGGAAGGAAGGAAGGAAGGAAGGAAGGAAG
>NC_058132.1:347029177-347090257 GCF_016433145.1 Gracilinanus agilis | reverse complement strand
TGTATAAGAGACAGAGAGAGAGAGAGAGAGAGAGAGAGAGAGAGAGAGAGAGAGAGAAAAGACACCAAACTTTCTCTTTTATACTTTCTCTGACACCTCCCACAAAGGAAGTCGGAGTTGTCAGGGGAAGTTGTAGCAGAGAGCCCTGGGAGTTGTAGTCTTCCAGGGATTATAACAATTTCAAATGACACAATATTTTATATGTCCGATGATAATTGCATCTTTTCTTCTGAAAATTGTTTGTCATCCTGTTATTGGGAAGTGATTTTTAGTTGTATATTTGCTTCAATATGCAATTTATCTTGAATATCAGACATTTACCAGAAATATATGATAAAAAGATTTCTTGGCACAAGCCCTGATACATAGTAGGTTCTTAATAAATGTCCTTTATCAACTGATTCATGACAAGCATTTGAAAAAAGACCACAATAAAGATAATTTCTGCTCATGTGCCCAATTCTGTTGCAGAGGATAAGAAGGTAGAAAAATTCTCTGAAGTATTCATTGAGAATCTTCAGATTAAATAAATATAACTGTAGTGCAAATGTAAATATACTAAGGGAATAGTGAAAAATATGTAGGGAAATGTAGTTCAAGAGCAGTCATTTTCAAAGTCTTTTGTAACTCTTTGCAATGTCATTTGAGGTTTTCTTTGCAAAGATTCTAGAGTGGTTTGTCATTTCCTTCTCCAGCTCATTGTATAGATGAGGAAACTGAGGCAAACAGTTAAGTGACTTGCCCAGGGTCACACAGCTACTAAGTATGTGAAGCCTGATTTGAACTCAGTCTTCCTCAGTTCAGGCCCAGCCCTCTATTCACTGTTCCACATGCAGCTTCCCTAGTAGATTATATAAAAGTCTCCTCTTATGTGTTGTATTTTTTGGGAAAAGGGTCAAGACCCAGACACAATTAAGTACAGAAGCCCAGTACTTGGTATATCCAACAACAGAAACTTGGATAGAAGGTAGAAGACCTTATTCAATAAAAAATTTCTGGGAAAATAGAAAGCAATTTAGGAAAAAAATAAAAGCCTAAACCAGTGATGGGCAAACTAAAGCCCGGGCCAGATGTGGCCCCCTGAAAAGTTCTTTCTGGCCTCAGGACATTATTCCTAATCTAAGGAATCAATGAGTAAGATACAATACAATGAAACTTTGAAAGAGTTGCCTTAGAAACAGACTGACAGATGAGGATTTCCTTTCCTTTGGCCCCCTCTTTAAAAAGTTTGCCTGTCACTGGCCTAAACTACATCATCTTTTAGCATATACCACAATGAGCTCCAAATAGATAATCAACTTTTATACAAAAGGTAGCATTATTTATAAGGGGGAAAAGTGAAACGAAAGAAGGGAAACTTTACTAATAGAGCTACAAAGATTTTTTTAGCTAAATGAAGCATAAAAGTGAGCAAAAAGGATAAAAGTTAATCAATTACATAAAATTTAAAGTTATTGCTTGAACAAAATCAATGCAGCTAGAATAAGAGAAATTGTCAAGAGTAAAAGCACTATTAAATATTATTGATCATCTACAAGTGTGAACTTAGCTCTTAGTACTTAAACATGAAATCCTTGTTCCAGTGGTCATACTTTTAGGGAAATTGAATCCTATCATTCCAGAATATCAAGGGAAGTTGTAGGTGAAGCACTACTAAGCACTCTCTACTTCCTAGGGAGGTTTTAAAGAAATCTGTATAAAAGTGAGATAATATTACCATTTTCAAGGGCTCCTCAATAGCAGCAAAGATAGTATTCACAGAAAATTTTAGTTCATCCCTCAGAAAACTATAAAAGGATTCACGGAAACCCATAAACTGTCTTCAAAGTCATTGTCTGTTGAGTCTTACTTCCCCCAAAAGCCCTATCACTACTCTAATGTTGAGATTTCCCTAGCAGGGCAACACACTTAGAATTACAATAGAGTCAAACCATCTGAATTTCACAGTCTGAATACCTCTCAGTAATGGACAAGAACCATTTCATGTCTTCAACCTTTGTTGTTCCTTTAGCTCTATGGGCCACATGGCTACTTCTCTTCTAAAAACTCTACCTCTATCCAGTTGCTGCCACTTCAAGGGTTATATAGTTCTCTTGTTTCCTGGGGGGAAGTGTTTTTCCTTTGGTGAATCCTACATCTTTGAGCCAAGAGGTTCTAGAAGTTCTTCTTCACTATTGATGTCTCTAGGTCAGAGAGCCTTCCTGAAGAAAGTTTTTGGATAAATAGGTTTTCCCTACTCCTGAGATTCAAGTCTCCTCTCAAGCCATAATCTCTTGGTCAGCTTTGCCTTCTATATTTCTTATATTAACTTTATGTTTAGCTCTCCTTGTATATGACTACATTTCTCATTCTGTTTCTCTAGTCCTTAGACTCAATTTTATTGGCCAAATCCAAAGGTCCAGTTATGATCTCTATTAGTCATGACTTCAATCAAGCATGTGATATCAACAAGTAATCCCACTTCCCCATAACAGACATGGCAACTATCACTGATCTCAATGCACTATCATTAGGGATGTCCACATTAGTGGAAGACACATATTCAAAGTCCTAACCATAGTGCAATGGAACTATGCATATCTCTGAAGCATAAGAAGATATATTCAAAGATAAAACTTCCTCAATTTTGTTAGTTTGACCAGAAAAATCCTCTACTGTAGAGAGCCAGAAATAAACAGTTTAATCTGTAAATCCTATCAGATCCAGTTATAGCTGATGATTATAACTAATTGATGACTCCGTTCATTATTAAAAAGTTTTCCTGTGTAATAAATCATTTTAATTTAAAGAAAAGGAAGAAATATATGGGAAGCCAATAAGAGAATAGATAAAAATCTGAGACTCCTCTTTTGACCCCTTTTGTGATCCTTGTGATTTCTTGTTGAAAAGTATTGTGGCCTTATTGAAGAGCTTTAGGTTCCTAGTGGGCCAGTATTTAAAAGGTTAACACTCTCCCCCTTTGGCCAGGAATGCAGCTGCCTGGTATAGCCAAGGCCAAAATCTTAGCGGGGGCAATTCAACCCTGAGAAAAATATTCCCCAGCTTAGACTGATAAGAACCCAGTCAAAATTTAGTCTTGGCCTTGGTCTGTTCTGAAACCAATGAGACCTTTTGTGTTTTGATATGACATAATTTATAACTTCTGCGCATCTGCAAAGTTTTGGGGGGGGGGTTCTTTTGTGTGAAATGAGTCTTGAAATATATATAGTAAACTCCATGCTCCTGGAGACAGAGCTGGAAGCATGAGCTAAAAGATGTTCAGTGTCCATTATTTCCTTATCAACTAAAATGTCTTTATCAGATTATCAGAGATGATAAATAGATCTGGAGACTCCACCTACTTCAGAATGAAAAACAACAACAAACATTTAACCCTCTGCCTAAAGAACTTCCATTTGTATACTTGAAGTGCTTTATCCAAGGTTTCTTTAAGAAACCAAAGAATTATAAAAGAGTGTTTGTGTTTTGTTTGCTCACAGTGTTTGTAATTGCTCACAAAGTTCTAAGACTTAAACAATATAAGGTAGATGGTAAAAGAAGACAGAATGAATGAGTATAATAAAGAATGAATGAGGAAAGGATCAAGAACTAAGCCAGACTCCTAACTATTTTGAGAACATTTTATACTCATTCCAAAACCAAATCTTCCCTGGTTTCCTAATGCCCTCTGATGAGCAGATAAGTGGCTCAGTGGATGAAACACTAGGCTTGGAATCAGGAAGATCCATCTTCATGAGTTCAAATCTGGCTTCAAATACTTACTAAATTGTGTGACCCTAGGCAAGTCATTTAGCCCTGTTTGCTCTAGTTTTCTCCTCTATAAAGTGAGCTGGAGAAGGAAATGGCAAATCAGTCTAGTATCCCTGCCAAGGAAATTCCAAATGGGGTCACAGAGAGTCAGATTCTACAGAAAAAAGCTTGAACAACAAAAACTGTCCTCAGGATAAAATCTAAGACTGGCTTTCAATGCCCTTCACCATTTTATTCAAACATTTCCCACTGCTTATTAGTGTATAGCCCATTCCAATAAATTGGGAGTCTTCACTGACACCTCACATTCTGTGCTCATCTCCACTTCTCTGCTTGGGCTCGTGCTCCCCAAGGGGTCTTCCCCATTCTTTCTTCTTATTAATGCTAATAACAGAAATGCTATTACACCTTATGGTTTAGAAAGCACTTTACATGAACTATCTCATTCAGATTTCACAACAATACTGTCAGATGAATGTAATTATTTTCTCCTCATTTTATAGATGAGGAAACTGAGGCTAAAAATTTAACTGGTTTCCCCAAGATCACAGAGCTAGTAAGTGCCTGAATCAGGATGAACTCTAATGCTCCTGAATCCAACACCAGCACTTTGTCTACTGTGCCACCTAGCTGCCTCATATTTATCCAAATCCTACATATTCTGCAGAGTCCAGCTCCCATGTCACTTCCTTTATGAAATGTTCTTTTGTCAACATTTCAGCCCACAGGGTTCTCTCTCATAGGACTTAGTTATTTTTAGTGTATTTTAGTATTTTAGGGTTTAATCAAATACTGCCTTCTCCTGTTAACTATTTCACATCTCAGGTATTATTTACTCTTCAACCAGACTGAATAAACTCTGAGAGCCAGGTCAGGGTCTCATATTTCTTTGGTGTCTCCCAGTGTTTTGAATGATGCCATACACATAGGACTTGGGAAATACCTCCTCTTATCCTTGATTCCTAGGAGAAAAGTGAGAAAATGAAATAACAGAGAGTCAGTAAAGATCCTTTTAGTGCTCAGAGGACTGGTTTTCATTTATTTTGTTGGATGTTAAAGTTCTTTGTTCAATAAAAAAAATAAAAACACATATTATAAGTATAGTGGCAGCATCTCCCTTGTCGGAAGCCATGAAACTTAAAGTACACAGGGCAGTTCTGGGTGCTGAGTGAGCAAAACAAATATTTAATAAATTAATAGTGAGGCAGTGGATAGAGTAGCAGGCTTTGAGTTAGGAAGACTCATCTTCCTGAGTTCAAATCTGGCCTCAGACACTTCCTAGCTATAGGAACCTGGGCAAATCACATAACCATATTTGCCTCAATTTTGTCATCTGTAAACTTAGATGGGGTCACAAAGAGTCAGGCATGCTTAAAATGAATAAACAACAACAAAAGTTAATTTGAGATCTGCACTAATTTGAGATTCTGATTCTATGGATCCCTTAATAGCATCACAAATCCAGTACTAGAGAGGATTTTAGAGATCATCTTGTCCAAATCTTTTAATGTACCCATGAAGACACAGAAGAATTAAATGATTGGTCAAAGGTCAGATAGATAGTAAATTACAGAACTAGAGCCCAGGCCCTCATATCCAGTCTTTTTTCCTTAGAAATATGCTGTCTTGAGCATATCCCAGTAGTGATACTTTTAAAGATGATGATTATCAACATTCTCTCGCAGATAAGAATTTTTTCCTATAATTTATATGTTCTCACTAAATTAGGATATGCAGTCATGGGCATAGTTTAAATAAATGTATTTTTTTCTCTGAGCTTTTATCTTCTTAGACCAAGAAGGCAGAACAACAATAAATGTGGGGCAATTGGGATTGTTATTTGCCCAGGGTCACACAGCTAGAAAGTGTCTGAGTTCAGATTTGAACCTAAGACTTCCCATCTCTAGACCTGGCTCTCCTTCCACTGAGCCACCTAGCTACATCCTAAATGCTTCTATTTGAAAGACATATCCTAGACCTGCTCCCTAGTTTTCTTGGGCCACATTTCGGTCCATTCCTAGTCTCCCTTATTCCCAAGGTCCTCTTTTTAGTGACCCTTACTAGATCCAGAAGGCGAAGGTGGTGGTCATAACTGACAGAAATGTAAGAAGTTGGAACCAGTACATAAATGAATATAAGTGTTGGCAAATTGGAGAAACGGTGGGTAGTGGATAGTGAGAGAAAGAGTCTTGTTTTTTCCTTCAGTTCTCATGCCTTGCCTGACCTGTGTACTAAAAGACTACTCTGAAGGAAATTTTTTTTCAAAACTTATATTCATGAGGCAGTCAAAATAAAATAGTAAGTACATTTTTAAAAATGCCAGAGAGGGATAAATGTAAATTCATTGACATGATCAATGTATTAAATAAGGATAATAATAATACAGTGGCCCAAGAAAATAGCATTTTTTTTTGGCAGCAAGAAAAGGGATGATGCCTCAGAAAAAGAAAATGATGAATTATCTTAAGTAATGCTTAGAATATGCACTGGGGTTTTTCACAGACCTAAATTTTAATTCAGTATGAGGAATACCCATTGTAGGAACTATCTCCTCTAACAGAGTGATAATATACCTATAACTAGTGGTTCAGTCCTAGGCAGTGACTCAGGCACTTAGAGATTAAGGGGCAGATTTGAACAAAGATTTTCTTGAGAATGTATTAAGAAATTAAAAATGTTCTGAAAAAATAGAAATAAGAGAAATAACAAATTTAAATAATTAGGGAAAGGAAACTGACCGTTAAGAGTTAGCGAGTGAGGTAGCTGGGTGATGCAGTGGATAGAAAGCCAGACCTGGAGACAGGAAGTCCAGGGTTCAAATTGGCCCTGGGACACTTTCTAGCTGTGTGTCCCTGGGTAAATCACTTAACCTCCAAATGCCTAGACTAGTGATTCCCAAAGTGGGCGCCACCACCCCCTGGTGGGTGCTGCAGCAATCCAGGGGTGGACGGTGATGGACAGGTACATTTATCTTTTCTATTAATTGCCATTAAAATTTTTAAAAATTTAATTTCCAGGGGGCTAAGTAATATTTTTTCTGGAAACGGGGTGGTAGGCCAAAAAAGTTTGGGAACCACTGGCCTAGCCCTTACCTCTCTTCTACTTTGGAAATGATACTTAGCTCTAAGACAAAAGGTAAAGATTATTTTTTAAGAGCTACTTACTTATATTACTCTAAATTAGAAATGAAGGAACCAACAGGCCAAGAATTTATTAAGATCCTACTATATAATTAAATATATAAAGGCAAAAGTCAAATAGTTTCTGCTGTCCAGTAGTTTACATTGTAGTGAGGAAACACTGTATACATACATATGGGTTAAATAGCAGAGAACCTGAAATCTTGCAAAGAAAGACACTAGCACCTCGGGGGAGGACCAGAAAAGATTTCATGGAATTTAGGGCTTGAACTAAATCTTCAAGGAAGCCAGCAATTCCAAGAGAGCATTCTAGACCAACAGACAGCCAATGGAAAGGCAGGAAGACAGAAGGACGTCATGTGTGAAGAATAGCAAGTAGGCTAGTGTGGCTGGACCTTAGAGCACTTGGAGGGGTATAATAGGTAAGAATTCTGGAAAAGTAGAATGGGGTCAGATTTTGCAGAGCATTAAATGTCAAACAGAGGACTAGAACACCAATTACATTTTATTTCCTTGTAGAAGTTGTTAACTCCAGAAATAACCCCAAGGAAACAAAAGCTATATGTTTATATGTCACTTTCATAAAAGTTATTAACCTTTAAAGTAAACCTAAACAAACAAAATCTGTGTGTGTGTGTATGCTTATTCCTAATTTTTTTATTTCTATTTTAGATTCTAAATTCTCTCCCTAACTAGCCCCCTCCTCTACTTGTAGAAATGACAAGAAATATAATATCTATGAAGTCATGAAAAACATTCATTTTTTTAAATCATAATCACCAAAGTTATCTAACTCATTAGCACTAGCTGAAATGCCTTTGCCAAGAGGTCTCAAAGACACAACTGGAGCGCTTAGAAGGCAAGCTCCTTTTCTGTTGGAATAAAAAGGATGGTCCATTTGGAAGGCTGCCTAGCAGCTATCATCCGTCACTTTGTTCTCGTTAGAATTTGTTATTTCATATCAAACTACTGATCCATCAGGGCTGATACTCTGCCTTCTGTGTTTGAATGCTTTGGGGGGTGGAGTGGTTTGAGGGGAAGGGAAGGAAAGGGAAAGAGAAAGACTTCAGCACATTTCTGACCAAACACACAATGTCATTTTTTAAAGAAAATTTTCTTGCTGGCTTTTCACTGCCCTACAAAGTACGACATTTGATCCCTCCACAAATGCTCTCACTCACCTATGACTACAAAGAGAGTTGGTCAAAACAAACAGAATGAAATTTCACATGAATAAGGGCAGGGGAGTACATCTGTCGGGGAAAATACAATTGCACAGACACAATATGAAGAAGAATCAGCTTGGTGCAAAAATAGCCATGAGAGGCATTGTCAAGGGATCAGCTGACTAACAAGCTGACTTTGAGACAGCAAGGTCCTACTCTATAGTTTTGAAAGCCAAAAGAATATCAGGATGCAAATATAAAATCAAATGGGAAAATAACCAAAGCCAACACTTTTTTGGTGCTTTGTGCTTACGAAACATATATACATTCTCATTCAATCCTGACAGCATCCTTGTGAGATGGGCAGTATAAATTTTGCCTCATTTTTCATCTAAATCACTGGAATGACTAGAGGCTACAGTGAATAGAATGCTGGACTTGGAATCAAAAAGACTCATCTTTCTGAGTTCAAATCTGGCTTCAGATCCTTATTAATTGTATGACCCTGGGCAAAACATTTAACTGTTTGCCTCAGTTTCCTCATCTGTAAAGTGAGATGGAAAGTGAAATGGCCAACCCTTACTAGCTGTGCAACCCTAAGCAAATCACTTACCCCTGTTTGCCTCAGTTTCCTCATCTGTAAAATAAGCTGGAAAGTGAAATGGCAAACCATTTCAATATCTTTGCCAAGAATACTCCAATTGGGGTCACAGACAGTCAGACACAACTAAAGCAACTCAACAACAAAACTAAGGCTCAGAAGGATTAGGTGTTACTTTGCCCAAAGTAGATAAATGTCTCTTGGTAGGATTCAAATCCAAATTTTCTGATTCTAGACATGTTGTTCCTTCTACTACACCTTGTTAATCCTAGTGGAACCTACCCTGTTAATTATACTCATGTATCTAATTCCCCTCCTCATGTTTTGGGGGAACTACATCTCCCCCCAAGTTCATAAGAAGTCAGGAATTTCAAATATGGGTAGGATAAGGCTGGAAACCAAGGTAATAGAGGTAGAGCAAGCAAAAGAAAATGAAGAGCTAGCAACAGGAGCCAATTCCCTTCCAAAGTGGCTAGCTCATGCATGTGATAGACATAGTGAGTTGAAATGGCTTTAGGATACTTTCACCATTCTTAGCAGAAGATAAGAGGCACAGGGAGAGATGCAGTTAGAAACCAAGAGAAAGAGAGGAGGGAGAGCAGACCTGACCTAAATGTTTGAGGCTCTATTGCCAGAGGAAAAATACATGGGTTCTTCTACTGTTCCAAGACAGAGTAGGAATGCTTTATAAGTGTTACTTCTTACAATAAATGAACACTGAAATAATCAGAGTTCTTCTCCCATTATATTGAAGCTATTAGAGTTGGGGAAGGAGAATAGACTTGTAGCCTCCATTTCCTGGTAGTACCAGAGGTAATAGCCTTGAGTAATAGTTGATAGGAGTTCTTTCTGTTCAGTTTCATTCCTCGCTCTCTTTCTATATTTTATTTTTAATAAAGTTTTTTTAGCTTTACTAGATGGTACAAGTTTTATTCTGGCTAGTTCATAGGAAATTCACTGGAAATGGAGACCCAAAATTGTAATTTGAAAGAAATAATCATCCCTTGATCACCATGGACCTGACAGCAATCTTCAGGAGAGCATGGTAAGAGGCCCAAGTCTTATATTCAGTCATCTGGGTTATAAGCTTACTAGAAAGACTAGAACTCAATGAAAGTTACATAAAGAGAATTTGGAGAAGGTTCCAAATGATTAGTTGGAAGAACATAGAAGTACAGCTGGAAGAAACCTCAGATGTAGTCTTAATCCCTAATTTTATAGATAGGGAAATTAAAGCTCTGAAAAGTAAACTGACTTATCCAAGTTAGACAAGTAGCAAGTTTCAATTGATGTGTGAATCCAGGCCCTCTAACTCCAATTCTAAGGCTTATTCTACTATGCCATATTGTCTCTCAATAATACTGGGAAATAAATGTGAGGAAAGAATTAAAGAAGTGGGGCTATTTGGCCTGAAATTTAAAATCCCATACAAAAATAGTCTTGTGGAATTTGATTATGTATGGAACACATTTTTATTCATTTGAAATTCTTTCAATATTTTATTTGGGGCAGCCAAATAAGGGTCGATAGCCACATTGACTTCAGCAATATTGCCTCCCCTGTTTGAACAGGCTATTTCAGCTGAGTTGTTGCCAGTTAGAAATGGTCTTGTTTTTACTTACACATTTTCTGTAATTGCAGGAAAAAAGAAATTGACATTTTCCTGCTCTCTTTTGCTTCTTTATACATCAATAACTGGCCTTGAAAACCCTTCAAGGTCTCTTCTCAAAAGCCCTTCCTAATCGATCAACACATATTATTGCACTCCTACTAGGTGCCAAGCACCTTGCTAGTTGCTTCAAGGAATATAAAATAGAACAAAAAATAGACCAAGAAGAATAGGAATTCCAGACTAAGAAAGTACTTTCTTTTCTTGATTTCAAGTTAGCCAAAATTTTTTCCTGAAAATTTATCACCCATTCAGGTCTAAACCCAGTCAGTAGCCCTGAATCTAACTACCTACCCACTTCCAGTAACCTATTTGCTGCCATGTTACCCATTAACTCCTATCCCTTTCCCTAACAAGGATGGTAGTGACTGGCTGTTACAACCATGGTCCAAATGTGCCAACTTTGAACAGCCTTCAGAATAGCCAGGGTAACCATCGTTTAGCTTGGATAACATATACTGGCATAATGGAAGGAAATAGTCCTCAGGCAAAGCATTTCCTCTAGCCAAAACCTTCTGCATAATTTCAGAGTATTCTACCACTAGATAGAAAGACCTAGCCAGTTGACTCTCTCCCTGCCTCAGCTTTCCTTGTTTCAGCTTCCTCCACATACTTTCTAATAACTCTTGAACTATAGCTTCTGTAGTGCACTCCACCTACATTCACACTAGCTCAGGAATATTCCACCCACCCAGACTTGTCCCCTTCAAACCACCTTCAGAATGGCAAGGGGGCAAAACCATAAGGGCACCCTTTCAGCATACACCTGACTGGGAAATGTTCCAGGGCTTAATGTGATCTAATAGCAAAAGCACTTATCTTTCCCCATAAGGGGAAAATAGCAACTGGACCTGGATATTAAAGGATATCATAAGATTTTAGCAGAGGCTTTAGAACTCTTCTAATCTACCTCCTGCATTTTATAAATAAGGAAACAGACCCTCGGAGATGAAGTAGTGACTTTCCCAAGGTCACACAGGTGATAAAGATCATGCCCAGGATTCAAACTTAGGTCTTTTGACAGTAAATCCAGGGCTTTTTGTTACCTATTTTTCTTCAGTCAATACCTCTTGAAGCAGCAGGGATACCAAGGATATCTGGGAGTTGTAGCTTTTCAGAGGAGAGATCAATGAATCTGAATTAGTCCTTGACACCCTTGATTATCCATTCACTTTGATGACCCAGCTAGTTTAATCTCTTGGTCACCATGACATATCCATACATTTTATTTCATGTAATGAGCCACAGTGCTAGCTTGCATGTCTGCCTTCCTCCTTAGTTTCCAAGGTGCCCCCTTGCAACAGTAAACCAGTAGCTGGCAAAATCATCCACCAAACACTTATCTCTAAGAGCAAACCTGAAAGAATATACATTCAGATTCCAGTCAATTCATCTTCATCCCCACCTCCAGCCCTAAACCACTTTCTAAATCTATTATCCTCCATGGGAGTTGTCACAGTGGATAATAAATGAGAAATCTTCTCATTGGATGATGAATCAATCAACAAACATACATTGAGCACCTCTGTGTGTCAATATAGGTGCTTCTATTGCACATGGTAGGTGGTAGCTTATTAAAGTCTCTTCTCTTCCCCACTCCCAAATGTAGCTTCCATCTGAATCAGCCCTCGAATAGGGTCTAAAGACTTAGAAGAGTATCCCATTCTATGTCAGGTTGCTTTGCCTCTTAATCCAACACAATCTCCTTTAGGGAAATTGAATGGGGCTGTTTAACCCCACTATTTCCCAGACTGCTTCCCAGAATACCTGGAAAAGAAGGAATAACCCACCACTCTCTGCAGCCCTTAGCACCCCCTATGGAAGCAAGAGTTTTGATTCCTTTCTACAATGAGAGTTAGAAACTGTTCCAAGTATTATGGCTGTGTCTATTAAGTATTCCCTTTTGTTGGATTATATTTGAGAATATTTGAATGTATAAAACATTACCAATTTTTACTATGGGCATTGCCCCACCCAAAAAGGTGTTAATTGTCTCTACATAAAACATTACATTTTGTGAAACAACATTACAGGGAGAACTTAGTTCCACAGGAGCAATATTACAAATGCAAAATATATTCCTAGGTCATCAAAATTCAGACTATAAAAGTTTAAATTAGGTCTTTATAGAGAACTAGGTCTATATAATCTTTAGATATTAAGTATTCCCTTGGTCACAAGGACCTGGCTCTATCCCTCCACATCTCAGAGGCAAGAGATTCTCATTCATTAGGTTAGGTAGCTAATTCATGTACTCAATAGATAGTCTTCAAACTTGGAGGTATCAGTAATAGTATCAGGATATGCCTCCATATGCTGTCTCCTTTCTTGAAATTTCTTAGTTCATTTCAAGATTGTCTCTATATTCTCAATTATCCTTCCAAGAACTACACAAACATGGCACGGAATATGGAATAATGAACATAGTAAGGACTTGTACTGATTTCCACTGTCCCCAGGGACCTATGAAGCCTCTCCAGATATATGGCATTACAAATAGGTTGACTCTCACCCCAAATGGAGAAAGAACTTAGGTACGGTAGAAAGTAGACAGCCTTTTCCACAAATCTGCAAAATCTTCATAACCCCACAGTACCAGTGAAGAACAAACTGGAATTTTGCTCCTCTATCATATTGGCAGGTAGGTGGGTAGTGGACAGAGTATCTGACCTATGGTCAGAAAGACTCAGCTTCCTGAGTTCAAATACAGCCTCAGACACTTACTGGCTATGTGACCCTGGCCTGGTCATTTAATCCTATTTGCCTTGGTTTTCTCATATGCAAAATTAGCTGGAAAAGGAAATGGCAAACCACCAGTCTCTTTGCCAAGAACCCCAAATGAGGTCACAGAGTCAAACACAACTGAAACAAGTGAACAACAATAATATGATTGTATTTTCTTGCTCTTCATTTCCAATCTTGTATGACCCAATTTGATTCAAGAATTCATTCTCTTGGACCCAAATCTCTTCCATTACTCCACCACTGCCACTGTACTGTTACCAGATTGAATTCCTGAATTAACCCAGAAGCTCTTCACTTTGGTATAATATTCCTGTCTACTGCCTCTGTAACTGTCATCTACTTCCCAATGGTCCTGAGGTCACTTCTGTTGCCACCTCCATCTCTACTCCCCTTCCACTCTAGAATTTATAAGATTTATGACTACTACTATCACCACTACCCCCAAGAAATATTATAGCTCTTTCAGAATGAGATTATTCAGGCCAACATGCTTAAAGATTAGTTAACACATTGCTTGTGCCCTGGGTTCTCTGACTTATAGCCCTTTGCAAATGGTAAACAAAAAGGCGACTCAAACTTCTAAAGGCTAAGACCTCTAAAGACCTGCTTGCCCACATTTCTCAGAGTTTCCCAGTTCTTACTGCTAACCACATTAGGTAACTTCTTTCTAGTATCAAGGTACATTGTGTGTTTCCAAGGTTTGTACTAGAGCTGGTTAACACAATCTCACTAGAGTCATCTATTAAATTTTCAGTGTGAGCATTTATATCTGGGAAATTGGCAATTTCTACAGTAGGACTTGGTTTATTGTTTTGTTATTGTAAACTTAAGAAAATGAGAAAGAAAATGTTAATAGTGAAACTTGTTTAAAAATGCATCCTGCATTTTTGGTGTTGGTTGTTAAACATTTACCAGCACACACCTGGTATGCCCCCTTTATGGGCCTGCTGATTCTTTTTGAGGTTAGTAAAAAAGACTCATCTTTATTTGACTTTTCAACTCCAACCACCAACCCCAGTAATGAATACCGAGACAGGCAAATTGTCCTGAATCTTGGATGTGCTTCAAGATTATACTAGTAGCATTGGAATGAGTGGGGTAGAGCTTCTATCCAACAATAGCAATCCTAATACAATAGCAAATCCTCATGTTCCCATTATATTTCCTCCTCATTTAAAAATGTAGTTTCCTAAAAATTATGCTAGATGCAAATCTTACATAGAGGCATGCCTGTATATCCAAGCTGCCTAGTAATTAATTGCCTGTGTTTCTCTACATTGGGGATTTATCATTTGCATATATCCACGTCATGTCCTAGACATATCAAAGTCTTCCTTTCTAGGTAGCTGGACATTCCCCCTTAGAGAGTCACCTTAACTGTCCAGAGTTTTCCACCTCTGTATAATTATGCCCCTCAACCAGTGTCTATGATTCCCAGGAGTGATGAATTTCTCTTGCAGTGGAAAAATCATTGGATCTGGAGTCAAAAAAAAAAATCACTGGATCTTTGTCAAAAGACAAAGAATTTGAATCCTAGCTTTGCCACTTACTTCCTTTCTCACTTAATTCCAATCATTTAGCCTCCCTTGGTCTGTTTCCTCATCTACAAAGTTAGAAGACTGAATGTCTAAATTCCCTTCTGATTCTAAATATGTGCTCATATGATTTTATGACTATCCCAAAGAGAAGGGCATCTCCACTTCAATGATCACACCAAGCTATCTTAGTCCATCTTTCCCTCTCTAGAAAGGGTTTTCAGCTTATTTAGCAATTTCTAGTGAAAATTAGAGAGCTTAGTAAATTATTAAAAATAATTAACAGATATTCAGTTTTCCAAAGATTTCTCTGGGGATTAAGAAAGCTCACAAAATGTCTCACATTGTCTTCCTTTCTGACATTGGTCCAGTACTTCACATCCCTCCAAAGAATCTATAGAAGGACATTAATCCGTTATGCACATTATAGTCCACAGGCATCCCCAAAATTGATGTTCGAATGACTCATAGCTACTCACCCTCAAAACAGAAACTGCCAGCACTAACACTCTGAAACCACTGTAATGACAGTTTTCAGGAGGCTTTACTGTTTCAGCCAATCAGAAAATAGCAGCATAGCAGAACCATGATGATACAGGGGTATCACCTGTACCTCTATAATCAAACCTACCCTGTTCTTTGCAAGTGTCTGTTTTTATGACAGGTGTCTGCCATGTCAGTGCTAACAGATCAATAGAGCAATTTTGCAATTTTTGTGTTGTAGCTTATGCCATCCAGGCAGATCAATGGATCCTAGACCAATCTCATCTCCTCAACACAAAGAAAAGCAATGTAACCTAGACCCAGAAAAATCAACATAACTTACTCATGCAAAGCTGTGAATATAGATAACCTTATATATCCAAAAAAAAGAACAAAATGTCAGCCAAAATGTAGCTGATGTATCAAATGAGAACAAACGGGCTGGGTTCAGTCTTGGGGTTATCAATAATATTATATTCTAGGTGCTTCCATTCAGTCCCCAACTGGGTAATCAATCAGACTTAAACTCATTTCTGGAGTATTCAAGCCAATTTGTCTACTAGCAAGTAATGGACATTTTGGACATGAATATATTTGTTATAAAAACAACTAAGGGCATAAATTAGACCCAGATAGAACTCCAATAGCAAAGAACAAATTCACAACATCAATAGGGAAGTTCCTGCAAAGTTGGAGCTTCTTCCTCTTATCTAATCTCTACCCATAAGCCTCTATTTATCCATACAACCCAACCAGGATGCTGCATAGATTCCCACAGATCTGTCTTTAGCTGAAAAAGTCTCAACTACTTTTAATTCTCTGAAACTATTCTAAAACTGTCATTGTCATTTCAGCTCCTTCCTTGAAAATGCCAGCTCAGCTTCTACTCCATATACAGCTACCACTATGCTTCTGAAAATTCCTTTCTAAATTTCTCTTTCCTGGATTTTTAATTCTCATTCACCACTAATAGGTGATTTCTGCCATGTACCTTAGAACCAAGGAATTCTAGGCCTTTTCTCTATCATCAAAAATTGAATTCATGTCTATGTCTACATGGTTCCAGGAGTATGGGCCAAAAGGGTTCTATTCTAATTTCATTGTCAATATCCTAAATAACATTGAATCTATCCCCCAGATACATGCACATCCTTAGGAAGAGAAGAAAAAGAAAGGAAAGAAAGGAAAAGGGAAGGGGGAAAATCCTTCAAAAAAGCCTTCCTGTAGATGATAGAATTTTGCTTTGGACTTGAGAAAAGATAAAAATCAAAAATGAAGAAGGAGAGCATTCCAGGTATGGAAGACAATCACTGTAAATTCCCAGAATTGTGAAGAGTCTCTTGTTCAAGGAACAAGAATATCAGTTTCACTGGATCACAGAATATGATGGGAGGGTGGGAAGCAGGGTAGAAGGGAAGGGAGGTTCAGAAAGAGTGCAGAGTGTAAGGCTAGAAAGTTAGAAGGGGGTCCAAGTTATGAAATTCTTTTAACTCCATACAGGAGTCAGTAGAGTTTATTGAGTAGGGGTGATTCAATTTATTTGATTCCAGGAGACAGAATCAAGACCAATGGGCAGAAGCTATTTAGTCTTTTCAGGAAAAAATCTCTAATTATTAGAACTGTCCAAAAATGAAATGGACTACGTTTAGAAATAGTCAATTTCCCCTCCTTGGAGTTCTTCAAGGAGAAGCTAAACAACCATTTCTCAGATATGTAGAGTGGTGGGGATTCCTATCCTTTCCTATGTGAGTTGGATTAAATATTCTCTGAAGTCCCTTCCAACTTTCAAAATTCTCATATTCTGTGACTTAGAACCATCTGAAAAAACGAATGACCTCTATCTTAGAAAGTAGTGATAATGGGAGTATACGGCTGGATGGTCACATCAAAACAATGGTATAGAAAGAAGTCCTAGTCAAACCCACCACTCTACTGTCCTCTCCAACTCTTGAGATTCTCTGATTCTGTCAAGATCTAGGGTACCTTACCCAGAACAAAGGATTAAGGGAGTGGATTCTAAAAGGACTATAAACTCCACAATTCAGCTAAAGGGAATCCATTGATCAAAGACCAAGGACAAATCTACCATTTAACCTAGAGGGAAAGGGACTGTCTGATTCTGAGAACTAGTCAGAGTAGAAGTGAAGTGTCTGCCTAAAAGAAAAAAGGGAAAACAACTAAGGAAAAATAGGGCTGATTTCCTACAAATCAGAAAGGATGGCAAGATTAAATGATAACTTTATAATCTACCCTTTAAGTGGTTATTAAAAATTATGTTTTCCAACTTCACATTACAGGTGCCTATTACTTTCTGCATCTTTCACCTGGGAAGAGGCCTCTTCCCATTTCTTCTCCCATTTACCCCTATTCTTGCATTGCACCAAAGCAATAGATTTTTATCCCCTTAAGGGACTTCATAATGTATTGGTTTCTTTTATCTGGAAACTAGCAATCTCACCAAAGTGGGAGTCATTTTCCTTGCAAGACTCAGAGAAATAAATGGCTTTGAAGAGTCTCTCCAAAGCAAGAGGGAATTAACTGCACAATCACTAAGTCACATGACTCCTAAGAGCCATAGCCTGCTTTCAGAACCGATTGGTGGAGTGGGTCTCGGGAGTCCTAGAATTCTCCCTCCTCTCCTAACCCAACATTACTCTTGACATTACAGCAAATGAATAGATTTTTCCTGCCCTGCCCTCTCCCCTCCCAGAAATGCTCAACCAACTGAATATCCCTGACAAATATTACTACTAAACAGAACACACTACTGAGGATTTTAAACTTTTTTGTAACATGAATCCCTTTGGAACTGGGTTAAAGTCTATGAACTCCATTTCTGAATGTTTTTAGATGGATAAAATGCATAAGAATATAAAGGAAACCAATTATATTGAAATGCAGTTATCAAATATGTGTGCATACATATACATAGAAGGCAATTAGGTGGATCAATGGATAGAAGAGTGGACCTGGAGTCAGGAAGACTTGAGTTCAAATCAAACCTCATCTGGGTAATCCTAGTCAAGTCATTTGATCTCAGATTGCCTGATAGAAGTGTCCACTAGATCCACTAGAGAAGGAAATGACAAACCACTCCAGTATTTTCTCCAAGAAAACCCTATAGATGGCTATGGTCCATAAGGTCACAAAAAATCAGACATGACTAAGTGACTGAACAACAAAAATATATATGTAGGAGGCAGCTAGGTAGATCAGTGGATTGATGGTCAGGCCTAGACATGGGAGATTTGGGGTTCAAATCTGACCTCAGACACTTCCTTGCTATATGACTCTGGGAAAGTCACTTAATCCCCATTGTCTAGCTTTTACTGCCCTTCTGCCTTGAACCAATGCACAAAATAAAACAGAATGTAAAAGTTTAAATTAAAAATGCATATACGTACATATATATATATGTAAATGTTCATGTCTGTGTGTATGTTCTTTGGCCCTCAGGTTAAAAACCCCTGTAACTACATATATTTTGATAGAATCAGCATGGTATAATGGAATGACTATTTACTTGAAGTCCCAGGACCTGAGTTCAAATTCTAGTTCTTCCACTTAAACCCTGTGTAAACCTGTGTTTATGTCTTTGGGCCAGATTTTCTTGTCTGAAAAAATAGGAGGGTTGGATTAGATCTCTGAAGTCTCTTCAAGTTCTATAATGCCCTAATTTTCTCTATTCCCTAAAACACCTTCTGGTTCCTTCATGGTTAAATCCAAGAACAAAACAAAAACCCTGGCTGGGCCAGTCAACTCTGTAGACTATAAAACCACCAAGTCATTTGTCATGCTGCTTAATTCTGCCATAAAATGCTAATCAGCCTTTCAGTCACGTTGCTCTTGCACCATATCTTTTTATGAGAACATTAACATGGCTGTTAGGGAGAGGAGACCCTTATGGACACACACACACACACAATTACTTGTGTGTGTGTGTGTGTGTGTGTGTGTGTGTGTGTGTGTGTGTGTGTGTGGAGGAGAGAGAGAGAGAGAGAGAGAGAGAGAGAGAGAGAGAGAGAGAGAGAGAGAGAGAGAGAGAGATTCCAAACCAGATTCTGAACTCTGAAAAAGGAGAGGGAATGACCTAGGGCACTGAAATGGCCCATTGGATACCTGCTTCTCTGTACTAGATAGAGTTATATAATTGGGATGACATGCATTGGCTATAATCCAGAAGTGGAAGTACCTGCCCTTCTCTTTGTGTATCTGAGGGCTGGAACATCTAGTCCTAGAGAGGGTATCCAGGTATGGACAACATATATTGATTGTCCTTCAATGGAACAGGTGCTGACATTCCCCCAAAGATGTATGGAGAGATACAAATAAAAAGGGCATTAAGAACTGATGTCCACAGTGAGGANAGAGAGATAGAGAGAGAGAGAGAGAGAGAGAGAGAGAGAGAGAGAGAGAGAGAGAGAGTCAGAGGGTCAGAGAGACAGAAAAGCAGAGAGAAAGGAGAAAGACAAAGTTCTGATGCAGAATGAGCTCTCCAAGGTCCTGGAGTATAGAATGTCTTTCCCTATGCCTTGGTTCTTACTTGGTGTTTGTGTTGGCTTCCTCACATGAAGCATGACATCATGCTAGTCAGGACAGTGGCATTACTCTTGGCCAGGTTGCTGTGGTGGGATGGGTTATACATCTTTCCTTCCTTTCTCTGCATGGGCTGGGCAAAGTTTCCTGTGTTGAGTCACATGAAACCACAGGCTCCACTTCTGTCAGTGCTCTTTTATCAATCCCATTAAGTTTCAGTTTTCTAAAGGTCTACCTGTCGGAAGGCATTAGTTTCCCTAAGCCAATGTGATGCCCACACACGGGTATCATGGCTGTATGTGGAAGCCTAATGACATTACTAGGCCCTCACCCTCAGGATACAACATCAGCAGACTTCACAGATCAGGGCATTTGGCTTGTTGAGGTGGGGACAATGGTTTCATAAAAGCAGCATCAGCCTCCCACATTCACAAGCAACACAACATCCATCATCCCATTATTCACTTTGCTCTGATGATTCATGAGCCCGGTGTTTGTTCTGTCTTCAGTCCTTGCTGCCTGGATCTGAGAAAAGAATTGTTACAATTGAGAATGACCAATTTTCCTTTTGGGATTGTATGATCAGGATGCAGTTGTTGGATGGGACTTAAGAGGTCAATCCCTACCTATACAGGAAAACCTTGTGCACCATTCCTGATCAGTGGTCATCTAGTTTCTGTTCAAAAATATCTAGGAGAAAAAAGAAAAGGATAACATAGCCCACTACCTGCAGAGATAACACATTTGGACAGCTTTAATTATTAGGAAGTTTTTCTTTATTGTCAGTCAATATGTACTTTTCTGCACTCATCACCCTTAATTCTACTATCTAGGGCAAACAGAAAGAGCTTAATCTCTCTTCTATGTGATAAGCCCTTTAAAACTCAAAACTTTGGGGCAGCAGGATGACTCAGTGAATTGAGAGCCAGGCTCAGAGACAGGAGATCTTGGGTTCAAATCTGGCCTCAGACTTCTTAGCTGTGTGAACCTGGGCAAGTCAGTTAACCCACATTGCCACTTAACCCTTACCACTCTTCTGCCTTGGAACCAATACATAGTATTGATTCTAAGATGGAAGATAAAGGTTTTAAAAAAAACTCAAAACTTGATATCACATCTCATCCTTTCCCACTTGCCCCACCCCACCATGTCTCCTATTCTTCATATTAAACAGGTAATTATGAAAGGGGAAGCAGAAAGTTGGTATAATCCTAGTGTCCATGATGTTTGTGATATTTTAATATCTTTCCTTCTTGATTCTGGCAAGGCAAGATCAGGTAAGACAGTTCATGTACCCTCCCCATCCCCCTAGCCAGGCACTGTGTGCCTTCTTAATATCAACAGAGAAAGCTCACAACCCTATGTATATGCTTCACCCTGAAATTCAACTAAAAATGGTAAACTCTACTTTTTACATTTATGTTTAGTATCATACAGAGTTCATAGGATCGTGGATCATAGAAGAGAGCTTAAAAGCTATCAAGTTCAACCATTTCATTTTTACAGATGAAGGAAATGAGATTCTGAGAGACTTCCTTAGGATTACACAAATAAAAATGACAAAGATAAGATTTGAACCTAGGCTGCCTGATCCCAGATCTAGTACTTTTTACCATGCTGCCATTTTGATGTGCTAAGGTGGGTAGAGGGTTGAATTTGGAGTTGGGAAGATCAGCAAAATCTGGGTTTGATTTTTTCTTATGATTACTAGCTGTGTAACCCTGGGCAAGTCATTGAAACTCTCTGTCTCATTTCTTCATTTGTAAAGTGAGAATAATAATGTCTATAATATACTCATAAGATAATAAATCTAGTGCTAGAAGGGAACTAAAAAGCCATCTAGTTCAACATTTCATTTTGCAAATGAGGAGCTCAGAGAGGTTTAAGTGAATTACCCAAGGTCACACAGCCAATCAGTGTCAGACAGGGCTGTTGAAGAGCTAGAGGGGAACAATGTGTATAAATCACTTTGTAAAATTTAAAGCTATGCCATTATTATTATTATTATGTATATGTAACCAGAGACTCAAAGCCAATTAGCAAAAGACTCTCTTGTCACTAGTGGAGATTGATTACTCAAAGCCCTACATGCATAAGGTACATAGTTGGTGAAAGTTTAGGAGAAGAGAGATTCTGGCCTAGCTTTTAGAGAGAAGACATAGGTTCTAGATTTTCTTTAAGAAGTTTCTGAAAGGAAAGAAAAACTCTGGGAAGAAACCAACATGATTGATTAAGAGGCTGACTACTCTACAAATTGGTTTCTTTCTCTTTCTCAGAGTCTTTCTCTCCCCTCAGGGACTTCATCTTTTTTTTTTTTAATTTTCAAATTTTTATTTAATTAACTAATTACAGGAATCATGTTCTATCCCTTCCTCTCTACCCCCCCCCCATAGTCAAAGCACAATTTCACTGGGTTTTACATGTGTCATTGATCAAGACCTATTTCCATATTATTGATATTTGCACTAGGTTGCTCGTTTAGAGTCTGCATCCCCAATCATATCCCCATCAACCCATGTGATCAGGCAGTTGTTTTTCTTCTTTGTTTCTACTTCCACAGTTCTTTCTCTGGATGTATATAGCATTCTTTCTCATAAGTCCCTTAGCCTTGCTCTGGATCCTTGCACTACTGCTAGTACAGAAGTCCATTACATTCGATTTTACCACAGTGTATCCTTCTCTGTGTATAATGTTCTCCTGGTTCTGCTCCTTTCACTCTGAATCAGTTCCTGGAGGTCTTTCCAGTTCACATGGAATTCCTCTAGTTCATTATTCTTTTGAGCACAATAGTATTACATCACCAGCATATACCACAATGTGTTCAGCTATTCCCCAGTTGAAGGGCATCCCCTCATTTTCCAGTTTTTTACCACCACAAAGAGTGCGGCTATAAATATTTTTGAACAAGTCTGTTTAGCTATGATCTCTTTGAAGTATAAACCCAGCAGTGGTATGGATGGATCAAAGGGCAGGCAGTCTTTTAGCATTCTTTGGGCATAGTTCTAAATTGCCATCCAGAATGGTTGGATCAATTCACAACTCCAACAGCAATGCATTAATGTCCCAATTTTGCCATATCCCCTGCAATATTTATTACTTTCTTTTGCTATCCTGTTAGCCAGTCTGCTAGGTGTGAGGTGGTACTTCAGAGTTGTTTTGATTTGCATTTCTCTAATTATTAGAGATTTAGAGCACTTTTTCATGTGCTTATTGATAGTTTTGATTTCTTTATCTGCAAATTGCCTATTCATGCAGGGATTTTATCTTTAAAAGAATCTAGAACCCAGGCCTTTTCTCTCAAAGCTAGGAACCAGAAAGCCAAAGTTTCTCTTCTCACAAGCACTCACTACCTCTGTTCCTCCTGCACATGGAACTTTCAGTAATCAATCTCCACCAGTGAGGAAAGTCTTATAAAAATTGACTTTGAGCTCCTAGTTATACAGACAAAATATTCAGTTGATTGACTGAATGTTTGTGTTTCCCATTTGGATGTTCAGAGGTAATGCAAAATTCCACTAAATAGGGCAGCTGGGTAGCTCAGTGGATTGAGAGTCATGCCTAGAGACAGGAGGTCCTAGGTTCAAATCCGGCCTCAGCCACTTCCCAGCTGTGTGACCCTGGGCAAGTCACTTGACCCCCATTGCCCACCCTTACCAATCTTCCACCTATGAGACAATACACCGAAGTTAAGGGTTTAAAAAACAATTCCACTAAATAGCCTATTCCCTTCATAAATATCAGGGTCTTTACAGAGCAGAGCTTCCCAGCCAGGTAGTTGCATTCCAATGGTTGGTCACCAAATTGGGAAGGTTGTTAGAATCTTTTGATACATGATCCATTTATCAACACAACTTTTTCCATGTCATGGCTCAGGGACAATTCCAATTCCAAGAGAACTAAGGGCACAGATATTCTACAAATGACTAGTGGCAACATGGACTTTCTTCCATTTAAAAAAACCAATATCCCCTGCTTTACCCCATCAGGAATTATAAGATTTCAGAGAAATCAGAAAACATTCATGGGTAAACTATTGGCAACATCTGTCATAGAAAACACACATGAGAAGTCACTGAAAATTATGCCATTTAAAGGGAACATCCCACAGCAATAACATCACAAATTATACCAATAAAGAAAAATTTCCTTACACACACACACACACACACACACAAAATAGCCCACCAAATAGAAGAGCTACTGTCCTTGCATAGAAAGTCAAAGAAAAAAAAAAGGAAAAATGTAATCTCAACCCCTAGCTCCATCCCCCTACTCCAAAAGTCCTCATTCACTAGCTGGCATTCTCTTCACTTAGAGCAAACTGGAATAGAAATTATTTCACATATAATGTTTGAATGAATTTTTTAAATTTCTTTTTTATAAGCAATTCTCTTCCACTTTCTATTCACCATCTTTCTCTCTGTATGCAAAACTGAATTCTCCTTTTCTTCTTTCAGCTTCCTTTTTGTGAATACTCATTAACTCCTCACAAAGGGTGATGCCTTGCAGATCCAGAGCTGGCATTATCTCCTGGTCCTGACCTATGTTAGGCAGAGGGCGATTAGCATCAGTAATAATAATAGCATAAGGATGCAGCAGACAGCTTAACACAGACAGTCTGATAAGTACCCAGGTAAGCTGAGCCAGTCTAACAGGAAGGGACTGCCCCATTCCTTGAGGTTCTGTTTCAGAAAATGGGATGCTTCTGTGGTAGGTCAGTATAACCAGAACTGAACTCATCAAAAGGCCATTCATCCTTTTTATTGTTTCCTTGTGACAAAGCCACTATTTGTGTGAACTCTGAGAAATCTCAAAGAAGTAGATTCCCTTATAAAATTTCTAGTACTTCCTTTTAGACAAGAGAGAAATACAATCCCAAATGGAAACCTGCCTTATTCTATACTGCAGCAATTCTATTCCTGGATACAGCAGGAGCAAATAAAGGGAAATGATGAAACATTATCTAAATTTCAAGTTGAAAAAAGATTCAATACAAGTTTGACTTAGCTCTGATTATATTCACCATGGTACAAGCAATATAATAAGTAAATCAAATAAAACTGTTCGGATGTACATGTACAAAAGCAAATTTTTTAATTACAACATTTTCCACATCAAAGATGAGTGGGGACTCATCTACCCATTCCTCACAAAAGATAGATCTCACCAAAAATATGCAGTTTCAGAATTTAACCCAGGAGTGTGTGGGCTGAGTGCATGACCCAACAGTGAAGATAATGGGTAGAAGAAGAACATGGTAATGTAGGATAGGTAATGAAAAATTAACATAGTGATAAAAGATTGTAGAGCTTGTGATCAGGAGCTGATACGAATTAAATTGGACCTGCTCACAATCATAGTTACACTAGAAAAGAATATGGGATTTAAAAGGATAGGCTATGGATTCAAATCCCAACCCTGTCATTTATTACTTCTGGGACCTTGGAAGTCACTAAACATTATTGGAACTTTAACTATAAAATGAGGGGAGTGGACTAGATGGCCTTTAAGGTCTCTTCTTGCCACAAATCTGCAAATATATCACATTCAAAGTCAGAAAAAGTTAGCACTAGAAGGATCATAGAGACCATCCAGTACAAAGAGAAAAAAGAAAGGAGCAGAACTGTCTAAACAGATAGCTCTGAAATCGTGGGATCCACAACACCAATTATATTTTTGGATACCTGTCCAGCCCCCTTCATCATTCTAAACTCCTTTCTGATTCTACCAGCCCAAGATGACTCAATGGATAGAATGCTGGACCTGGAGTCAAGAAGACCAAGGTTTAAATACAGCATAGAATACTTACTGCTTAGTTGTGTGACCTTGGGCAAAGCACCTTACTTCAGACTGCCCTAGTTTCTTTAACAGTAAAATGGGGATACTAATGCCTACCTTTCAGGATTTTTTTGAAAGTCAAATGAGATGATAATTCCAAAGTGCTTAGCGCAATGCTTGGCACATAGTAAACAATATATAAGTGTTAATTAATATTATTATTTTATCTAGTGGGAAGTAAAAATAACAAAGAAATGTGTGGGAGTGATTACACAGGGTGAGCTGTCATACGCAACCCAATAACCAAGGGTATGTTTTACTAAAACAATAAAGTAGCATGGTGGATAAAGGTTAATAATCACAATTAGGCAGATAATTGCATGCAGGAGTATTAGAAAAGTAATTGTCTAGACAAGAAACATATTGACTTGGTGGAGAAAACACCAGTCCAGAAGTGAGAAACAGATTCAACTCCCAGCCCCAACTTTTCTGACCTTAGGAGTGGCCCAAGGATGATACGACCATTAGCTCCAGATTCAAGAGCAAGTCATTTAATTTCTTAGAATCTCAGTTATATGAGGTATAATTATATTTATATCTCACGAGTGAGGAAATCACTTTGTAAGCTTTAAAGTTATATATAAACATGTGCTGCCGCTACAATTAAACTTCTTCAATAATATCCAGAAGAGTGTTTTCACTGTTGAAGCTATAATTTTCTAAGTTGAATGTAACCTACTTGATGGAAAAACAAGCATGTAATATTTAAGTGCCGGCTAAGTGCCTTACAAATATGTCACGTGATCTTTGCAGCAACCCTATGAGTTAGGTGTTATTGAAGAAACTGAGGCAAACTCCTCATGTCTAAAGCCATTTTTAATTTAGCTCCTTCTCGCTCCAGGCACAAGATTTTATTTACTACCCTCTCTAGTTGCCTTTGTAAGTTGTTCTGCCCCATTTCATTACCTTGTCAGCAACTATTTGGTTCTGAAGCTTTCTGATCCTAGTACAAGTGGTCTTCTCAGATGATAGATCTAAGCCATCATTGGATCAATCCTTCAAGTCTTTCTGGATTGGCTGGACTTTCCACAGATTATTCCCTGCCCCCAACCTAAATTTACTCCTTCAGGAACCCAGAGATACCCTCATCCCACACTAAGGCATCAGAGCAGGGCTTTCATGGATGGCCATTATTCTTATATAACTAGTGCTTGAGAAATACTTGTTGACTTGAATTGTTGGTGTGTAGGTACAGAATCTCAAAGCATGGATGTCCTATGCCACCATTTTAAGGTCTTAACCAACCTTGTGTCCAGAAAGCCAGTTTGCTCAAACTGAACACTGTGAAGTTATAAAGACCAAGTTTGCCACCAAAGGAAAAATATGTGTCTTTGCCAAGGTGGGGACTTTGGGTCTGGAACACCCTTTGTGATGTCAGACTCTCCTGTATATTGTTAGTTTTACTGAACTTTTGTTTTGTTTTTTCTCCTTTTGCATTTGTTTGCATAAGGGATGTGGGGAAGAGAGTGAAAAGAGAAATACATCAGAAAATGGGAGTAATATTGTTTTTAAGGTTGTTGGGGTTTTTTTAAGGGAAGTAGAACTGGGCAAGAAAATGAAGCCCAAATCTAAAGGCAAGCATAAACGTCCAAGGTTCAAGCTATGGAATAAGTAAGGAAAAGACAATGAACAAGAAATCCTGGGACTCTTATTGTTGGCTGCCCATTCCAGGCACGTGCTGTACTAACATACAGAACAATTGCATCACTGGGGGTGACTGTTTATCTCAAAGGAGTTACCGTCTGCCCTTTGTCCTGTTCTTAAGCACCCTTCCAAGTTTAGGTGAATAAGGACTGGCAGGCATGTGCTGCTCCTCCCCAGAGCAAAGCCCGTGCCCGGTGAATGCAGCATGGGGAAAGAGCGAATGTCCCCAGGGAGTCCTCACACTGTTAACTCATGTGAACAAGCTGCCTATAAGACTGACATTGCAAATTGACAGCAGTGACCCTGAACTTCCAATCATGTGAATCAAGTCAACACTGGGGGGAAGACCAGGCAAGCCTGCTAATTGCCTAGAACAAAACTGCCCTTGCTTCATTACTCTTGGCATAAAGAGGATTTCCAAAGCTGAGATTTGCCATGCAGTTCTTTCCTTTGGTGTATCCCCTGATTCACACAAAATCAAGCAATCCCCTTCCCCATCCTCTTCTCTCCACTCACTGCCCTCCCAAAAAATACCCAGGTTTTTCTCTAACTTCTTTTATATTGTGGGTGCCTAGATGTCATGATGGATGGAACATCAGGTCTAAAGACAGGAAGATTCCTCTTCCTGATTTCAAATACAGCCTCAGACACTTATTACTTAAGTGTCCCTGGACACGTCATTTAACTCTGTTTGCCTTACTTTCCTCATCTATTAAAAAAAATGAGTTGGAGAAGAAAATGGTAAACCACTCCAGTATCTTTGCCAAGAAAACACCAAATGGGGTCTTGAAGAATTGAACAAAACTCAACTCTTTTATATTTATTAGATGATAGAAAGCAAGCTAGGTATAGAGTCAAGACTTGGGCTTGAACAAAGTTCTTGAATTAACCAGTTATGTGACATTAGGCATGTTACTTAATCTTTCTCATCTGATCTCAATTTCTTTACCTGTAAATTGAGGATAATAATTTTCACACCTATCTCACAAATGTCAAGGAAATTTGAAATTATCTCATTCTTCTCATGTTTTATGGAAACAGTTCTAGGATAAAGTCACTATTGTGAGATTCATATTGCAGAGAGGGATTCAAGCTGCAGAGGGGGGTTCAAGCTACAACTCAGAATTCCATAGAGCCCCTCCACCAGAACTCTAAGAAAGGGGGCAGTTAAAGGCTGTTGGAGCCCTGGGAAGGCAAGTCACTCTGCTTGCTGGGTCGGGAATCTCACACTATCCTGCCACCATTCTTTTATATATAGTGCTCTATGAACCACTGAACAGATGGATGACCATTGATTTTTGTAATTAGCCTTATTATTCTTGTTAATAATAATAATAATAATAATAATAATAATGGAATTTATAAAGCACTTTGAAGTTTTATAAAGCACTTTACAAATACCTCATCTGATCCCTCACAATAACCCTATGAGATAGATACAATTATAACTCCTGTTTTACAAATGGGGAAACTGAGGCTGGGAGTGATTGGATGACTTGTTCAGGGTCTCACAGTTAGTAAGTGTGACAGGATTGTGAACTTAAGTCTTCTCAACTCCAAGTTTAATCTTTTATCCACTGTGCCACCTCACTATCAATATTATTAGTACTGGGATATAAGTACAACTTCTATAAGCATAACAACAACAACAATGATAATAGTAATAGCATTTTTATAGTGCCCACTATGTGCCAAACACTATGCTAAGCACTTTATCTTTACTTATTTCATCAAGCTGTTCCTCACAATAATCCTGGGAGTTAAGTGCTATTATTATCCCCATTTTACAGTTGAAGAAACTAAGGCCATTAGAGGTTAAGTGACTTGCCTAGGGTGTCACAACTGATCAGTGTCTGAGGCCAGATTTGAACTCAAGTCTTCTCTCCTCCAGATTCAGTACTCTATGCACTGCACCCCTTAGCTCACTGAAAACATCATTGTAAGGACAGTAGGGATGACACATATCTCATCCTGTTCCCAATGAATTTTTACCCCTGGTAGATCTCTAGATTTGGGGAGGTTTTCATTCCACATAACAAAAATAATGTGTATTTTCTATAATGCTATCTATTAAAAAAGCATTGTTCTCAATCTTTTATGGATCAGTGTCATATCTGGGTAATTGTAGGCAACAGTTTGGTCTGTTATAATGGTCTAGTTATAGGACAGTTTATTGGATGAGTTTTCCAGGATATTTTGAGATCTGTATCTGCAGTATGAGGATTTTGTGGTCTGTCTGTTTATGAAATATAGTGATGTGTAATTCTAGTCACCAGATCATATCTTCTTAGGTATTTGGGAAGTGATAAATGTTTACAGCCTGCAGTGATGTGATGCACAATTTCTACTAATTCCTTGCATAATCTGCATTGATCACTAAGTCCTAGTTCCATTAAAGAACTTATTTCTTTAATTTAATTTATATTTTAAATATCACTGACCCAGTCCTGAATGGTTATCACCCATTCTTCCATTTATATTAACAAATTCTCATGACCCTTTTATGGGGCTAGTATTTCATTGATATTGCTTGAGTTTTTTTTAGGACATCTTCCAAATCTATTATTGTCTATTTTGTAACCCTGAAAGTTTTCCTGGTTTGTCATCAGTATAATAATAATAATAATAATTACAATAATATAATTTGTAAGGAACTTTAAGATATGCAGAAGATACATTATTTCATTTGATCCTCACAACAACTCTGGGGGGGATAAGTTCTATTATTACCCCATGTTACAGATGAGGAAACTGAGGCTGGCTGTGACTTTCACAGAGTAACTAGCATCTATTTCTGCAATATTTATAGAGTTGTATTTTGAGTAAACTCTGGAAAAGAAGTTCAAACAGATATCTTTTGATTCAAAATCCAAAAGTCTTTCTTTTTCTTGTTGAATTATTAATTTTTCTTTCCTCTTCTTTAAAAAATAATTTTGAAATTTTGAAATTTTTATTAATTTTTAATTTAATTTTTTAAAAGTACAGTCGTTTTTCTATATATTTTATACTGGCTCCATTGAACTTTCCCTTGTAACGCACACCATCAGTTAACAAAAGAGATCAACCAAGTAGCAAAGCTGGATAACATCAGGATAACCTAACCTGCAATCGCCATACTTCTTTGGAGAGAAGACTTTTGCATTCCATATTTTGTCCTCCTAGGATGCTTCCCTGTAATTATTCTGAGTTTAACTTTCTTCTTGTGTTCTCATTTACATTATCATAATCATGCAATGCTCTTTCTATATTTATTTCTCTGTGGAGATCCTGAATCGTACCAGATTTGTTAGAATGCCTCAATAGGGTTCAAAGTTCCTGGAGAAATATGACTTTGCAACTCTAGATATACCATTTCCTTTGCAAATGTCCCATTTTCTCATAGAAGGTGGCAAATATTAATTAACAATAATAACAGCAACAACATTAATTACCAGGTCAAAGTCCACCCATCGCCCATGTTGTGAGAAGAGGGAGGACAATGACAAATAAAGAGAAATGACAGCTAGTGTTATATGCAGTGGGGACTTTATTTGCCCTGAAATTGTTAACAGAAGTTGTGAGAACCTGGCAGGAACCCTCAGAATCTGGCAAATTGGGCTCCAGTGACCCCACTAATTTGATCACTCCTATCAGCATGATATAACTGCTCTTAAGAGTCAAAGAAGTAGAGAGAGAGGCACAGGATTGTAGGCTAGCCCTAACCAAAACCATACTGATGATTACTTCCACATGACAGAAAAGAGAAGATGGCAGAAAGAATGACACTCTTTGGTTGTGGTTGTCACAAAAAAAGTAAGATACATCAGAACAAATCAAAAATGTCAATAATGCCTCTCATGCTGGAAATGTTTCTGGGCAGATGATTCTATAGGCCAGAAGGGAGATTAGTATATAGAAAGCCTAGCCATTAATGTTCTTCTGAATTCAAATCCAGCCTCAAATACTTACCAGGACCCATATGCCTGGGCATGTGTAAAATAGGTATCTATTTAGTAGAGGTATACTAACAGTTAAATGATGTAAAGGGTATGAAAGACTTTCGAACCATAAAGTGTCACATAAATGTGAATCCTTATTAACATCATTGATATATTGATGATTACATCAAGAAGGTGCTTAAAGAAGAAAAAGCTGAAAAAAGAAAAAGCTTACAGAGTTCTTATATAAATGCCAGCTGTTATTATCAAAGCACATCTCCGAAAATATTGCAGAATTAGGAGATAATTATAAGAAATGGTTCTTGGGGTTAAATAGTTATAGAAATATTATATCCAAACCATAAGAATAAGATTGTCATATCCCCAGTCCCATAGGGCAGAGGAAGGGGACAAGAGAAAATTGAGGATAAATGATGAGGGGCAGCTAAGTGGGTCAGTGGATAGAGAACAAGGTCAGGAGACAGGAGGTCCTGGGATCAAATCTGTCCTCAGATACTTTCTAGCTATATGATCCTGGGAAAGTCATTTAACCCCAGTTGCCTAGCCCTTACCATTCTTCCACCTTGGAACTGGCAGAATCAATTTTAAGACAGAAGGTAAGGACTTTTTTTTAAAGAGAGAGATGAGTCTAAGGAGATAGGGACAGCATTTCAAGGTTATATTAGAAGTGAGACCACAGAGGTAGGAAATTTCTTTAAAAACCAGGCTAGAGGGTACTGGAAAGTGTAGGAGGGAGGAAATGAACCATCTTTATCAACGTGTCCAGGACAATCAGGATGGGTTACACTCCTGGGATGGGGTTGGGTTCATTATGAAATTCATCATTACTGTCACTCAGAAACAAAAAGAAGCCAGTTGGAGTTTGCAACGAACTTAATAGCCTCCCCACAGGTCCCTGCCCTGAGTTTGGAAGGCTTAGACATACTAGTAGACATCAACTCCTAGAAGACAGCATGGAAGATTTTAATAGGCCTGCATAGTCAATAACCAGAAACACAACCCATCAGGGAACTCTGGGTGGATTTTTAAGTGTACAAGCAGAGACAAAAAAAAAAAAAAAAAAACAAAGGCTCACCATCCTTTTCAATGAAAGGGTTGTCCGAGCTTAGAGCACATCAGATCAGGAATAATAAACCCAGTTAAATCACTGTGAAACTTTTCACCATCATCCTAATTTGGGGTAGGGATGTATATGTGAAACAGACAGAGAGAAAGAAACACAGAACCAGAGATATAGAGAGGACCTCTTTCATTTATATTGACAGATCACATTTTCTAATAGAACAAAGTATCCAATTGCCTGGCCATTAGGTAAAAGCCAGAAGGGGATCATTATCACTCATCAGTGAGGATCCTCTAGCACTATAGAAGTCTTTTGAAGGTCTTTTCACTCTAAAACCAACTACCCTATATAAAAATATACTATTTCTCTATCATGCTCCACCAAATCACTTGAGATATACACCAAGTGTCTCTAGGTTTCTTGATGCTAGAATCACATCTAGAACCTCTCCCAGACATTGAATTACTAAAACATAAACCGGGTATGCATCATTTACCATCATCTTCCAATTAGGCAAAAGAATTGGTGCTGACTATAAGTAGTTATGCCCCTGAGGGCTCAAATGCTACATTCTGGATCTTTGCTGATTTAACCCTTTCTTCTATAATGTATGAGAGAGTACACTATGATACCATCATTCATCACTACTCCCTGGAGACTGGGAACCTTAATTTGTACTTCCTCCATCATACAGTTAGCATTCCGGGCTTTACAGGATATCCAGAGAAGACTAGTACCTATAGTATGAGGGCTTGCTAAGTTCTTTTCAAGGCTGTTTTCCTCCTTTAGTATCTACCTGCCACCCAGCTCTTACCTGGGCCATGTGAAGATTTCCCCCAGAAGAAAAGGGCAAATGAGAACAAAATTTATTCCAGTGGCCATGAAGGCAATGGAAGCCAAGGCTGTGGAGCACTTAGACCTTGGTTAGACATCAAAGAAACCAATTTGCCTCTGGACATCAGTGACTCTGGATGAGACTGCAACTCTGCCTCACTTAAATCCAATTTATGCATGAGTCAAAAAATATCACCCAGTGATGTCATTTTGGTTCTCTTTGAGTACAAAGGACAATGGCCAACCAACCAACCAATTAGCATTCTATTCTTCTCTATTCTTCTACCTTCTCCTCCTCTAAGTCATATGCTTTATGGTCACCATGAAATGAGATAAAACTTCTTTCCATGATTTATCCCCATCCACTTAAGTCCCACTCCTCTCCAGTCCTTAGTCTCCTCTGGCCACATCATCCATTGGCCCCAAGTAGCCCCCTTTTATTCCTTTTATTGCAAATTTTATCTACCATTTATCTTGTTTTATAGTCATTTCATATTTTTGGCTATGGTTTTGGGGTTCTTTTGTTCATATTGTGTGTTGCTTAGATTTTTTTCCTGGACTTGTGATTTCATCAATACAGTATTTATATTTACACATATATGCATGTATATGCATACATATTCCAATGGCCATGAATATATATATACATATATATATATACATATATATATATGAATACAGCACAGATTTCCCCAGTGAGAAAATTCCACTTCCAATATAAATCAGTATACATTCTGCAGCTTACAGTATTTGAGAGTTATGTGGGGCATCAAGACCTTAAGTAATTTAACTAGGGTCACATTTATGTCACAGAGGATTTGAATCCAGGTTCTAAGGCAGGGTCTTTATCCATTCTTCTTGTTCTTCCTCTATTCACAGAAATGTAGCTATCTTGAGAAGATACTAAGTGCATATGTGGCTCCCCTCTCTTTTAGACCTTCTCTCCCACCACACTGGGCCAAATAGAAGAGTAGGCTTATTCCTAGCAAAGTTTCTGGCACATAGTAGATAGTACCTGACTGAAAGGTTGAATGATTGATTCTAGAACATCTCATCATTCAACAGCCTCTCCTTTGAAATTCACTCCATCTTCATCATTAAGTCTATATCATTGGTATAGTCATCCATCAGTCGCCAGGTCATTTTCTCTGCCACCTTTCTTAATCAGATCTATGACTGGATGACAGACATCCTCTCTACCCCACCTGAGACCTCATATGCATGTTAATATCCCTTCAAGCAATCTGAATGCTAAGTTCTTCAATCTTCTCCATTCACATAATCTATATCTCCCTCTCATACATTCTTTGTTCCAGTAAAAATGACTACTTGTGGTCCTCTACAGATACCACTCCATTTCTTGTTTCCAACCCTTTGCACACTCTATTTTCCCATGAACATGCCTGAAATGATCTCCTTCCTCACTTCCAGCCACTCCTTAGAACCCTTAGCTTCCTTCAAGGCTCAGTGAAGACCCCGACTTCCTCATAAGTCCTTTTTAACTGTTCTTCCCCTAGTTGGTAGGGCTCTTCCTACTGACATTACTTTTTATTTACTCATCTCAGCACAGGCTGCATGATCCCAATACAACATATTCCCAATACAACATATTCCCCTTGAAGGTAGTAGTTATTTCATTTTTGCCTTTATATTTCCAATGCTGCCCATATAAAATGGTTTTTTAATAAATGCTTGTTGATTTTAATTCAACTGAATCTTCAAACTATATCATCCAGTTGCAGGAAGAGTTATATCTTGTGATTTCAGAAAAATGTGGAAAGATTTGTATGAACTAATACAAAGTGAAGTGAGCAGAACTAGGAGAACATTGTTTACAGTAATAGAAATATTGTACCATGATCAACTGTAAAGAACTTAAACTATTATCAGCAATGGGATCAAAACAATCCCAAGGAACACATGATGAAAAGTATTATCTGCAGACATAGAAGGAACTATCATAGTACAAATATGAATCCAACAATACATTTCTTTTTTTTATTAATTTAGAATATTTTTCCATGGTTACATGATTCATGTTCTTTGCTTCCCATCCTCCCATCTCCCCTCCCATAGCCAATGAGCAATTCCACTGGGTTTTACATGTGTCATTGATCAAGACCTATTTCCATATTATTAATATTTACACTAGGGTGATCCTTTAAAGTCTACATCCCCAATCATATCCTCATCGACCCATGTGATCAAGCAATTGTTTTTCTTCTCTGTTTCTACTCCCACAGTTCTTCCTCTGAATGTGGATAGTGTTCTTTCTTCAAAGTCCCTCAAAATTGTTCTGGATCCTTACATTGCTGCTAGTAGAGAAGTCCATTACATTCTATTGTGCCACAGTGTATCAGTCTCTGTGTATAAGGTTCTCCTGGTTCTGTTCCTTTCATTCTGCATCAATTCCTGGAGGTTGTTCTAGTTCACATGGAATTCCTTCAGTTCATTATTTCTTTTAGCAAGATAGTATTGCCTTATTTCATTCATGAGTTTTTTTTTCTTACATGTGTCATATATGCCTTCTTCCACAATATGAGGAATAGGGAAATTTGTATTGCATTACATTACTGGCATAACCTATGTCAGATTGTTTGTCATGGAGGGGGGGAAAGAATTTAGATTGCAAAAGAGCAGAAAGCAATTGTTAAAAATTGTTTCTATTGAAAAATATTGAAAATTTGAAAAATTATTTTAAAAAATGATAGAAAGATTAAATTGGTAAAAAAGCTACATTTTAGATCTTATCAGCTAGGTGACAAAGTGGATAAAGCACTAGGCCTGACACATAGTAGATACTCAATATTCTGATTACCTGATTCTGCCACACATCTAATGTTTCTAAAAAAATTTTCTGAGATTTTTCTATGTGAATGAAGCTTTTCATAGACCTTTATTTTTTATTTCTATGTGTTCAGTAATTTGTTTGTCACATTAAAATACCCTGCTAACTCCCTCCTCCCATCTCCCCACTAGAGAAGACATCATTTGACAAAAAGATATATGTGTATATAAAACTACATCTTATTTCTATTTATCAGTTCTTCCTCTGGAGTTGGACAAACATATGTCATTCTTTCAACAATATTTTTGTTGCCGTATAAAATGTTCCCTTGGTTCTGTTCATTTCATTCTTCATAATTTCATTTAGGTCTTCCTATATTTTTACATAGAAAGTTGTGGCATATGTTTTTGATGGAATACTACTGCAATCAGTTTAATTTGGAAATAATGGAAAGATCAACTTTGAACAGACCAAGGAGACAAATGTATATTTTTAGAGTAAATTGTCCTTTTGGGAGTTGTTATCCTAGAGAACTGTTCCTGCCCGCAGGAGCTAATAATCTGTGAGGGAAAGCATGTAAAGGGATTAATATATATGTAGCTGCTATGATATACCTGCTATGTTATTAGCCAAAAGCAGAGGTTTTGACCCTTTTTGTATCATGGACCCTCACTTTAGCAATATAGTGAAGCCCAATAACCCCTTCTCAGAACAATGTTTTTATAATGCACAAAATACATATGATTACAAAGGAAACTAGTTATATCAAAATATAGTCACTAATTTTTTTAAGTTCACAGACAGGTTGATCTTATAGTCAAGGGAGCTCCTGATTGGAGGAACTACTATTATTTAATGTCACACTTTCTCTGATATATATACATTTATATAATGTGTATATATGTAATTATATATGTGCACAACATATCTGTATACATGTGTTCCTGTGTGTATATATTCATGCATCTTGAATAACATTCATGCATATATATGCATGTAGATATACATATATGCATTATTCTGGTATGTGTATATATGTATGTATGAATTATGAATACATATACATTTCTTCCAAGAACTCAGAGAGACTTTTGGTAATGCTTGGCAATCCAAAACAAGCATTGAACATACTTATTCTCTTGGAAGAGCAAAGGACCAGGGAACATGTTGAATATTCATTCACCTACAGGAATCTGAGTCAGAACTAACTCTAAAATGGATCTTCCTTGGTAGAATAAATTTTAGAAGTTCTGGTAGGTTTTATTTGTCATAAATTGAGTTGTATAGGGCAGTTAGAAGGCTCAGTAGACAATGTCAGGCCTAGATATGGGGGATCTTGGGTTCAAATCTGGCTAGCTGTGTGACCCTAGGCAAGTCACTTAATGCCCATTGCCTAGCCCTTACCACTCTTCTGCCTTGGAACTGACATTTAGTATCAATTCTAAGACAGAGGATGAGGGTTTAAAAGGAAATTTGGTTGTATGAGAATAGCCATGTACAAGCAAAAATATATGTGTGTATGTGTGTAATATTATATGTGTACACATGCTTGCACAAAAAATTAATAAATATAAGATAATGGAGAGAGGTAACTAGGACTGAGAAAGATCAGGAAAGGCTCTTTAAGATGATAGCAAGAGAGCTGAACTTTGAAGAAAACTAAGGATTCTGAGAGGCAGAGTTGAAAATAGAGTGCATTCTAGGAGAAAGATATAGCTACAGTTAACATCATGATGATGATGTTGATGATGACTAGCACTGTAATAGGCTAAAATTATTATCTCATTTGATCCTCACAAAAACTCTGAGAAGTGGGTGCTATTATTATCCCCATTTTACAGGTGACATAACTGAGGCAAGCAGCAGTTTTTACCTGCCTGGGATCATATTTCTGGTATTTGAGACCAGATCTGAACTTGGGGTCTCCCCTGAACTTAGGATGTTTTTTGGAAGAAATAACAAAAAGGTTGTTTTGCCCAGACATAGGAAGAGAAATTATAGTTTAAAAGTCTAGAAAGGAAGGTTGGAACTAGACTGTGAAGTGCTTTCCATGATCATGGAAAGAGAAATAGATTTGGGTTCAGAGGAACTAAATTCAAATCCTAGTTTTGCCACTTCCTATGCGACCTTGGCAAGTCACTTTATTTCTCTGATCCTTATTTTCCTCCTTTGTAAAATGAAGGTAAGACTAAAAGACCTCTAAGTCTATTCCAGTTATGACTATGAGCTTTGAAATCTTCCAACACTCACCCAGTCCAAGGGACTATTACATTGCTCCTGGATTGATCCATTCTTCCAGAACTTTTCCTTCACTTTCTCCAAGTCCTCAAAACCTCCCTCAAAGACAGCATTAACCTTTTTGATGACCAGAAGGAAATGTTCTGAGTCTCAGTTCTGTTTATGTTTGGGCCTCTACTCGTACCATGGAAAGGATAAGCAAGTGCCTGAATTAAGAGATAACAAACAGGTAGGATCAACAAGCCTAGAGGAAATCAGAAATATGGGTTCAAATAATAAAGCTGTTGATAGCACAGTCTAAAACATAAAGACACAAATCTACTAATCAGAAAGATATCAGATCTTGGGCTAAGCAGAAAGTTGTGGTATGAGTTCAGAAGCAAGGCTTGAATGCTAAATGGGAGAGAGATCTGGGGGATAGATGGATACTAATGACTTAGAAGATGGTTAGAAGAATAACAAAGACTCAGAAAAACTTTGTACAGAGTAGCAGCAATATTGTGGGATGATCATCTGTGGTAGACTTAGCTCTTATTGGCAATACAATGATCCAAGATAATTCTTAAGGGCTTAGAACAAAGAATGCTATCCACCTCCAGAGAAAGAACTGTTGGAGTCAAAGTGTGGATGAAAGCATATAATTTTTCATTTGTTTACTTAAGGTTAGGTTTTAGGGTTTGGATTTTCTAAGATTATTCACTTAAAAAATAAACAAGGTTTAAATCTGGCCTCAGACACTTCCCAGCTGTGTGACCCTGGGCAAATCACTTGACCCCCATTGCCCACCCTTACCAATCTTCCACCTTTGAGACAATACACTGAAGTACAAGGGTTTAAAAAAAAACCAAAATGGAAGTAAAAATAAACTAAATAAAATAAGAATAACAAAGAGTGTAAAGAACATGCTCCAAATAGTAAAGATTTGCTTCATAATAATCATGCTGAGATTTAATCATTTTTTGGCCTCTCCCCTTCCCTCTGGACCATTTCTCCTCCCAGCACACTTCCAAGTACCTGGAAGCTCCACAGTTGTGAGCCTAGACTGTTCTTTCTCCCTGTTTTTGGAAGCTACTGAGCTGGAGGGGAAAAAAGACAAACAGCAGAGTCCTATTCCTTGCCATTTATTTCAATTCCTGTATATTTGACATTTTTCACGACAGCTATTGCCAGAGAACCTAGATTTATTCCAAATTGTCATTTCTACCTAGTACAACATAAGTCAGCCTCTAGATCAAATGGCTCAATGTGACATCTCTAAAGAATGGATCACAAACGCTACAGCTCTGTATGACCCTCTCCTTTGCTCCTAATAACATGTAAGAATAAATGCAGACATTATGCTTGAAATATCACTAAATTGTTCAGACCCTTTGACCCAGCAATCTCACTCCTGAGCAAAAAAGCCCAATGAGGCCAATGACAAAAAGAAAGGTTCCTTATATAACAAAATATTCATAAAATCACTCTTCATGATAGTCAAAAAATGGAAATAAAATGATTTGGAAATGATTAAACAAATTGTGATATATATGTATATAGATAGATGTAGATATAGATATAGATATTGATATAGATATAGATATATAAAAAAAACAGGCTTCCAAACAAGCCTGGGGCATTTTGCTTGCAGTTGTGTATTCTAAAGGAGATATGACTGAATTGACTCAACACAGAATACCTGCAGAAGGAAGGTTGTTGGTTCCAGAGTTCCTTGGGGGAAAGACATGAATAAAGGATATTCCTCAGGAATAGAAAGGAAAATTCTACCCCAGTACCCTTCTTTGATACAAAGATGGAGAGAAACAAATATCCAGTCATAGCCCTTTTCCTGAATCACTCAAGGCAGAAATTGCCATCTCCTTTAGAGGGATCAGACAGATTCTGTGTCAATCCATGCTACTGGCAAGCCATGTCTATGCACTTAGACAACCATGGGTAGTCTAGATGTATAGAGACATTGTGCCATTAAAAATTGATAAATATAAGACATTCAAAGAAACATAGAAGAGGAAGGAGAATCTGCATCCACACCTCAATTAATGCAATGTAATCAGTATAAGGATGCAAAGAAATTACAAATGGATAAACACAGTGGTTCACTTCCTATAATTTATTTACAATATACATATCTCTTTGAGTCAATAAATAAAGAAATGTGTTTAGCTGGAAAAATCAATCATGTCCATTGAATCCATGTATAAAATAGCAGTCAATCACACAGCTCAGTCCAAAGGGGTCCAGCCCAGCAGCGAAAGATTTCAGTTCTAGGCTTGAGGATCACCCCCTCTCCTTACCCCACATTGGTTATGTCATCAAAGAGACTGAACCAGTAAGAGAAAATACACCCAACTGGAAATGAGACACAGTGCAACTTTTTTTTAAATAGACAAACGAAGGAAAAGAAACTTTAGGACTTAATGCCTCAGAGTTAAACAGAGATGTAGTTAAGGAAATTTTCATGAGACTTCTGTAAGGTCAAAAAGGTCTTCTAGTAATCAGGAGCTGCAAGATTACCATTTGGCCACATGAGTTCCCCAGGAATACTCTTCTCTTTCCAAGGAAATTGTGGGTACAAGAGAAGGGCAAGGTATTTCTGAAACAATCATCCTTGCTATACCTACTTAGTAAATGGTCATTGTTCAATCATGTCTGACTCTGTGACCCCATTGGGTGTTATCTTGGCAAAGATACTGGAGTGGTTTGCCATTTCTTTCTCCTCATTCTATAGGTGAGGAAACTGAGGCAAACAGGATTAAGTGACTTACCCAAGGTCTCACAGCTAGTGAGTTTCTGAGGCCACATTTGAACTAAGATCTTCCTGACTCCAGGCCTTCCATTCTATCCACTGTACCACCTACCTGCCCTCCTTAGTAATTACCCTTTTATAAAAACAAATGGATAAAAACTAGTTGATTGATATTGGGGAGGACATCAGATAGGGACTCATGAGGTACAATTTTTGAGACCTTTGAACCCCTAGTTTACCCCTAGAATGCCTAGGTTCATTCTAACCCTAATGGTCAATTGCCCTCTGGAGACCCAACCTGTCAGTACTACTAGTAATTAGTAAAGTAACCTCAGATTGAATATTATGCTAATAGCTCATCATCTCATATTTGCTCTATGCCCTACAGTTCAGAAAGTTCTTTTCCATATCTTGGCTCAATTAGGAATGCAAACATAGTCAGAATCTGGCTTTGTATCTCATCAACTCTTCTCTCTTAAAGTTACTAATAATGGGTTATTCTCAATTCTCCTTTATAGCCTCTTTCTAAACTTTCAAAACTGTTGATGACCTTCAACTCTTTACACACTCTTCTCACTAGATTCCCATGACACTGCTCTGTCTTGGTTCTCCTCCTACCTGTCTGACCACTTCTCCTCAATCTCTTTTGCTGTAGCTTCATTTAGATCAGACTCACTAACAGTGGGTATTCCTAAGGGATACCTTTGAAGAGGTCTTGGAACCTCTTCTCATCTCCCTCTACATTAACTTATTTGTTGAACTCCCATAGATTCCTTTCTATACAAATAATTCCCAGATCTATATAAATAGCCCTAACCTTCCTCCTGAGCACCACTGTTAGATCACTGATTCTCTTTTGAGCATCTCAAACCAGATGTTCCCCAGAAATCTCAAATTCAGAATGTCTAAAATGGAAGTCACATTCTTTCCTCCTTCCCCAAAACTTTCCTCTTTCTAAATTTCAATATTACTATAGAGGGCACCCCCACCATCTTCCAAATCATTCAGATGTCATTCTTTTTCACATGTATTCATGACACATTTCCAATATTGTCAAATCTTATCATTTCCACCTTTCCCATATTTCTAATATAAATTCCCTTCTCCCTCCTCACAGGCTGTTATCACCTCACACCTAAACTATTATAATAGTTTTCCTCAAGTCTCTAACACTCCAATCTATCCTTCATTTTTCTGCCAAAATGATTTTTCCTAAAAAGTAAGTCCTCAGTTTAATAAGCTCTAGTGGTTCCCTATATTTGACATCTTCTTGGACCCTTCCTCTCTTTTCCAGTCTTCTAATACTCTAATCCCATTCATGTACTCTAAGAGATATTAGTCTTCTTGCCCCTCTTTGTATAAAGACTCATAGGTTTAGAGCTAAGAAAAATCTCAAAGATCATTTAATACAAGCCACTAATCTGTAGAGATGAGAAAAAACCCAAGGGAATTAAATGACTTAAAGGTCTTGCAGATGATTAATACCAGAGCTAGAAAACCTAGAAATCCAATCTGAGGTCCACTGACTTGAAATCTAGCATTCTTTCCACTTTACCACACTAACCAATACAAAATGAGGTCCAAGAGAGATGGATTTAATAGCTGGTATGTGAATGGAGTTCAGGATTTGGGTCAAGAAGACCCAAATTCAAATGCTACACTTACTAGTTATATGATCCTAAGCAAGTCACTAACCATCCTCATGCCTCAGTTTTTCTCATCTGTAAAATGAGAATAACAATAGCATGGATCTTATAGAATCATTTCAAGGATCAAATGCATTAACATGTAAAATTCTTTGTAGACCCTAAAGTGCTCTATAAATAATAACAACAATATACTACTAAATAGTGCACTAACATAGCTTTCTTCCCTTTTCTTTTGTTCTTTAATGAAAAGAGAAGGTAATTATTGCAACATCCTGATTGAGCCCAGTATGGAAAAAATTTAGGTATTTCTTCACATCTATATTTTGGATCACTATGGCTGTGGGAGAGAGAAAAAGAGGGATCAGTGATGAAGACTGTGATTGAAAAGTACTATTGCATTCTGAAATAACTTTTGATTCAATATAAGCAACTATTAAATGCTTTATCTATGCTCGGCTATTGCAGACTGAGAATGAAAAATGACAGCCAATGCCTTCAAGATGCTTCCAGTCTAATGGAGAGGAATTATGATATGCATAGATATACATGAAACAACACAAAATGTTGTAAGGCAAAAGAGAGAGAAGCACAAAGCTATGAGAAATCTGAGAGATTTAAGAAGGAAGAGATTACATATTTCAGTGTATGCAGAAAAAGGGGACATTTAAATTAAATGAGCAGATGTGCACAGCAGGCATGGAGGAGGGGAAAGGGATAGGGAAAATACATGAACAAGACCCGGAGAATAATGTGGTTTAGCCATAACATTGATTATTAAAAGAGGATTAGTATAAAATAAAGTTAGATGGTTAAATCAAAGACACATCATGGAAGCCTTGAATGATCACCTGTAAAATTTTATTTCGGTTTTAGTGGAGATGGACCAAGCAGCTTTTAAAACTCCTCAGATCACAACTTGAGTGCAGACCAGCAGGTTTGGAGGTATCTTGCTCCCTGGCCAAGTTGGTGGCAATTACCACAGATCACTTGTAGACAAGTTAATCAACAAGGCCCAGGGGTGCTGAATAGGAAAAATATAAAGAGGAACAAGGGATTGGGGGATAAGAAAACTTATTACTGCTAACTTGCTTTTCTCCTACCCCTGCTTACTTCATCAACTAGCCAACAGTTGAGTGCCTCTTGTTCTTTCTTAAATTTAATCAGTAGGTAGGGGGAGCAGTGATAGAGTTTTGCCTGTGAAGACCTGAATTCAAATCCAACCTCAGACATTTACTTAACTGTGTGACCACAGGCAAGGCACTTAAACACTACTTGCCTCAGTTTCTTTATCTGTAAAATGAGAATAATAATAACATCTGCCTCCAGGATCTTTGTGAGGATCAAATGAAATGATAAGTGCTAACCAAGGTGTCCAACATATAGAAAACACTATTTAGATGTTACCTATTATTGTTAATCTTTCATCTGTCTCTGGAAAGATAAATTACATTTTAGCTTTATTTTAAATATTCTCCTAAGGAAGGAAAATTTGATTTCCTTATAGTCTTGGTTGTTGATTTGCAGAAAAGAAGAAAAAAAATGGTGGTGGTCAAAAATGATGCAGTCAAAAATATTTTTCTTCTTTCTTTTCTCAAAACTCTGTATAGATTGCAGAGAGTAGAGAGGAAGGAAATGTGAGGGATGAGTACATAAGGATAAATATGGTTGTTGCAAGAGAATTCATCTTTTAATGAAATCACCATGAGATTTGTAAACATGGCTCAGAAATCGGTCTCATGGATCAGATAACAAACCTGAAGATATACCTCATGAGAATCATGAGAGAAACTTTAATGAACTTTTTCTGAAGAATAAACACTGAGAATCCAGGGAACTTTAAAATATATCTGCATTGTGGCTATATAAAGATGAAGGTGAAATATCTGACTCTAGAAATTATCATTGTATTTTGCAATTTTTCCTTCCTAGCAAAATCTCTGAGTATGATCCTTTCCTGGATACTATTAACAAGTAGGTGCTGCACATCCTAGATTCAAGCCACAGTGGGGGGAAAAGTGGCAACAATAATGATTTGTGCCGCTCTCCAGCTGTCCTTAACTCCATTTATTATTTGAAGTTCTAAAAAAGCATTTAAGTGTTAAAACCATAAAAATGAGGTTTAAAGGAAATCAAGCAGCAGATCTAAGAAAAACAGCATTATGCCCAAATGCTAGAAAATAGGCAGAAGTCCATCACTACTGTGTTTTTCCTTTAGTTTTTTTTTTTTAATTTCTTGAAGAAGTTAGTATCCCAGGTGACAAAATGGATCCCAAACAGGAAGGGAGGGCATTGTGGTGTTCTACTGTAGCCCTGTTCCACCTGAGGTTTTCTTCCTCTTCTCTGTACTACCTGGGTCATTTATAAGAACAGACTCTAAAACCTGAAATAACTTATAAAAGAAGTGTATTTGTCATTTGGCAGAGGACAGTAAGCTGGAAAGAAGGGGTTTCTCTCTCTCTCTCTCTCTCTCTCTCTCTCTCTCTCTCTCTCTCTCTCTCTCTCTCTCTCCTCCCCCAATTCTGGAAGATTACATCATATAGGGTTTTGACAAAGCTATCCATACTCACACATGAATCACCTTTACTTCAGTTAAACAATTTCACTAAGAGAGCAACTTGAAAGCAATGTATGTTGAGACAGATATAAAAATCAAATTTGGGCAAAGCCACAAAGGGAACCCAAAACAAGGGTTTGGGTGGACCCTAAACAAATCCTGGGTGTGGTAACCCAAAACAAATTTTGGGTAGGTTCAAGACCTGGGAAAATTCAAAACTGTCATCTGCAGAATCCCTACTGAATCTGGGGACATTTGGGGTGCAAACAACCTCTAATCACATAAAGTTGGGTTTAAATAGTATAACAATTAGTAAGTTTTCTAAACAATATGATAAAGAGTTTTTCTCACACTTGAAAACCCAAAGGACTGTGACAGCTCATTTGGTACCACTCTACCACTGTCACTAAATCCCTGTCTACTCTCAACACAGATAATGTCATGGTTCCCCCTTATTACACCCAAAAAAGGAGTTTGAGTTATGTTTTGTTTTCTTTTTCAAAAGAACTTTTCTCACAAATAAAGAAAATACTCAAACATATAAAGGGATCTGTGGTCTCATCAATTCAGGCATTTCCTCCAAGGATACAAATAGAACTCTATCAAAGCCTGTCCATCTAGTACCACCCTTCCATGTTCTCTCAAAGGTTCAACACAGGGGGTCCATCTAACTTGGGGGAGGACATCCTCACTTTCTACCTACATTGAGAAGTTGTCAATGGAACATATTAGCTGTCCTACTGTCATCCCTCCTCCCTGACACATCACCAGCCCATGCATTTTTCTTATAATATAATTCTTTGATTATACCTCACTGTTATTTTTCAGAGTTGGTCATATCCTACATCTACCACAATGTGCTCCATTACCCTAGAGGTGATACTTAATTATAGTTCTTCAGAGCCAATGGTTTCTCTATCATATAGCAAAACCAGTAAAATGTCAGTATTGAAAATATGGACCTTTTCTTACATGGGAAGCTTGGTGGAGGGGAGGAGGGTGTCAGTAAAAAGAGCTTTATTTTTGAAAAGAAAACTAATCTACTTTCTTTCCTGAATTCAACCCTGGGTACAGTTCACTGCCTATTTGTACTGTGTGTCTTAGATAAACATGTTATTCAGTCATTTTAGTCATGTCTAACTCTTTGTGACAGCATTTGGGGGTTTTCTTGGCAAATATACTGGAATGGTTTGTCATTTCCTCCTCCAGCACATTTTTTACAGATGAAGAACTGAGGTAAACAGGTTTAAGTGACTTGTCTAGTCACAGCTAGTAAGTATCTGAGGGCAGATTTAAATTCAAGTCTCTCTAACTCCAGACCCAGGAGCTCTCTCCACTGTACCCCACACTTGTCTCCCTTAGATAAATACACTTGCTGGACAAGATCTAAATGTAGGTTGCTAGTAGACATTTTCTTCATCTGTAAAATGGGGATCATACTAGTACCCACCACCCAGGGCTATCATAAGGATAAAATGAGAAAATATTTGTAAAGTACTTTGCAAGCTTCCAAGTATTATATAAATGCTAGCTACTCTTATTTCATCCATTAGGACTCTGCTATGTGGCTGGATAGCCTAAACTCATTTATTATCACAGATCTCTTCCTGAAGTCATCTCAGACAATGTGACGTTCCCATCAAGCCCCAGTGTCTATAGGACCCACCCCATCCACCTGAAAACCCTCTTCCACATCAACTCTGCTCTGGATGTCCTCCATTCATTCCATCACAGCAGCAATGCCATTGACAGGTATATTTCTCTGTTTCATGCTTCACTTGACATTTATTCTCAGAAAGTCATTGAATGGGGTTATTTCTGTTGTTACACCTTCTATGGAATCTTAGATGTTCTTAATGGATGGATGAGAGACACCATATTATAAAGGAGTCTGGAAGGTGATGTTTTGTTTTCAGTATGTTTGACCTGCCAAAATTTGTAGTCTGAAGCAGAAGCTTCAGTGTACCTAGGGTCACATCATCTTGCAATGGTGAGTTATCAAAGCAAAACTCTAATAGAGGTAGAAATTTCTCAGCTAGCTATAAATGGCCAACAAATTCCTGCGCTAATTTGTTTTACCTCCATCTATTTAGCGCCTAAATGACTTCCTGCCAACATGCTTCCCATGTCCCCATGTGACTAGTTGCCAGGCTAAGAAGAGCTTTTTTATGTGCCTCTATGAGAAAACCACTGTGTCAGAATGTTCTACAGTTTTTTGTTCTGTCTGCTCCATATTTGTTTGGACTGACCAGGAGGAAAAATAGTTAACTGTTTTACTATTAGTCTGGGCAAGGAACAATTCTATCAGCTGCATGAGAACCTTACTATTTGTTAAAGGTCCATCTATCATAAAGAGAGCTAAGAACTAAGGAACAAATGACTGGCAGCATGATTGTTAGCCAAGGTAAACATTGATCCTGCTTGGAGAAATATGGTCCTTCAAGACACAAGGCCACCACGTTTTTCTTCAAGGAGGATGAGAAACACATAATGGAAAGAATAATAGACCAAAAAAACAGGAAATGACGTTTTGAATCCCAATTCTACAGCTTACTAGTTTGAGCAAATTCTTTAACTTCTCAAAGTCTGTTTCCTCAACATGATATGGTCATAATAACTTGTGGGGTTGTTGTAAGTGTTGTGAGGAGTATTATTTAGTTATTAAATTTCTTTGAAAATTGCCAAGAGATACAAAATGTGAGCTATCGTTATTATTAATATTATTATTAATACCATTTTCAGCTATGAAAATTAAGGAGAGAGGGAATAAAAAAAGCTAAGAATTAGAAACATAGTAATTACTGGTCTAACCAAAAAGGAACTCTAGAGCTACTTGAGAAAAAGTTAAACTAAATGACTTATTGGCCTGCTCTCATAAGGAAAAGCAGCTAAAAAATACTAAATAATAAATAAAATCATGATTTTCTGGAGACAGTTATCATACAAATCCCAAAACTACCCTCACCCCCAGTGAACTAAATGTGAAAAAATTCTGACTTTAAGAAAAAAACTTTAAATGAATTTGATTTGAATTTATTTAGCAACTGAAAAAAAAATTGGGTGAGAAATAGTCATTAGTGATAAAGGGTTTTTTTTTAATTCAAAAAATATTAAAACATATAGAAAAATAATTTCAGAAAGATACAAATGGAGAAATCTTACGATTACCATGTAAACTAAATATATATTTTAAAAGAATTTTGTGAAAGTTAGAAAGTAGAAACTCATAGATCCATGCTCACTGGGTCCACTACAATTTTATGTTGCAGAATCTCCACTGAGTCCTCAATGAAGCAAAGCAATCTTTTTACTTCTCCTTAATGGACTCACTATCCCTCTCACCATAGTAGCTTTTCTAAACCTTGTCACTTTCCTCCAACCTCCAATGGAGCTAGGTGATTGCTTCCTCTGACATCCACCCTCAATTTCCCTTTGTCTTCTGAATGTCTTCCTTATGTATATTAACAAACCTTTGTTTCCTCCATCTTCAAAAACCTTCATTTGATCCCAGCTAGCTATCATCTCATATGTCTTTAAATCTAAAGATGAGGTCATCTACAATTTATTCCTCTACTAACTCCTGTCTCATTCTCTTCTTCACTTTCCACTATGTCTTTTGACCTCATGATTCAACCAAAATTATACTCTGCCATGTTACCAATGGGCTCTTAGTTGCCAAATCCAGTGGATTTTTCTGTCCTCATCCTTCTTGACCTCTAGACAGCTTTTGTTTATTGTTAATGACTTCTCCTTGATAACTCTTTTCTCTCTAGGTTTTTAGGCCACTATCCTCTCCTGGTTCTCCTCCTATCTGTCTATTTATTTTGTTGGAACTTTGTCCTGACCATGTCCACTAATTATAACTGTTCCCAAAGGCTGTATCCTGGACTATCTTCTCTTCCTACTTTATATTATTTTACTTGGTGATCTCATCAGCAACCATGGATCTAATTACTATCTCTATGTTGATGAATCTCAGATATATACATACATATTTATCCAGGCTTAAACTCTTTCTTTTCTTGACTCAAATGTCCACCTGCCAATTGGACATCTTAAACAAAATGTCCTATAGACATCTTAAAATGAATATAACCATAATTGAATTCACCCATTTTCTAAACCTTACCCTCTTCCAAATTTCTCAATTTTTTTGGAAGGCGCCACCATCCTTCCAGTCATCTAGACACATAAACTATGTGTCATCTTCGACTCATCAGTCTCTCTCACCATCCTTCATAGTCAATCAATTGTCAAGTCCTATCCATTCTCCCTTCCTAATATCTCTCCTATGATATCTCTCCTATGAGTTCTGCCTGTCTAAATTCTCTTTCTAGGCCAGTTCATTATCCACTCAGCTGTCAAACTGGTATTTCTAATTGCAGTCCTAAAGCAGGCTTTTATTGCATAAACATTTGTGGTTCCCTATCACCTCTAGGATCAAATATAAACTCATCTGTTTGGTATTCCAATTCAAAGTCCCTCAATAACCTGGTTTCCAGTCTTCTTACACTTTAATAGATCTCATGTGTCCATGAAATCCAATTACACTGGACCACTTGCTATTCCTTACACAAAGAAATTCTGTCTCCTGACTATGTGCATTTTCTAATTGTCTGTCCCTACCACCCACCCAAGCCTAGAATTATCTCACTCCATCTCTTAGTTCCCTGGTTTCCTTCAAGATCCAGTGAAAATCCCTGCTAGTGCCTTCCCAAGGTAGATTATCATGTGCATTTCTGCAATTTTAAAGAGATGGAGACAAAGAGAGAGAGAATAAGAGAGAGAAAGAGACAGACAGACAGAAACAGAGACAGAGAGAGACAGAGAGAGACAATCCAACATACTTGTTTTCTATGCTGTCTCAACCCATTAGATTCTAAGTTCTTTGAAAGCAGGAATAGTCTTTTACCTTGTTTTATATCATTAGTGTTTAATACGGTACCTGGCATAGTAAGCATTACACTTGTTGGCTGACTAACAGAAGTTCACATATGCAATCTTATTTTCTGTTCTTTGTGTACAGAAATGTTCATGTTTGCTTATAGTTGCTAAGTTCATAATTAAAAAAAAGAAAATTTAAAATTAAAAAATAGAAATAAGGAAGTAATCTGTATCCAGGTGTGTGTTTTTTTTTCAAATCTTGCTTTATATATTTTCTTTTATTGTAAAGATATAAACATAGACCCTTAGTGTTTAATTAGCATAATTAACTTGGCAGTTATATTTTTGTAAACAAATGGATGATTGCTGAATTTTATATTTTATTTTACTGAACTGGAAATAATAATATCTCTTAGACCTATCAGAAGGCTTTTATCAGGTCTGATTAAAATAATATATATAAAGTGCTTTTGTATTTCTCTTTTAGTTTTAGCTTTTTCAGGGGGGATAATTACAGAGAAGACAGAGCTAGAACAGAAGCACACTTTTTTTCCCAAAAACCCTAAGGCACACACTTTTCCCAATACCAGCTTAGTTGCTGGGGAAAGTGGTCTCAGTCTTTAAGCAACTTCTACAAAGAATTCATACCCACAAGAGCACTTCCAAATGAAGTATAGTTGATAGATAAGTTGCTGTCTCTCTTTCTTGATTGTCTTTGATCCACTTTTATATAGTAGGAATGAAACCAGTCATTAAGGACTTCACTCCTCACCAGTATCTATTATCCACAAAATCTTACCTGGGTTCCAGCTCTGGAACTTCTAGCAGCTCTCTCTGCCAGCCTTTTGAATCGAAGCTGACAAGGTCAAAGACTGGTCCAGTGATTCCTAAAGTGGGCACCACCGCCCCCTGGTGGGTACTGTTGCAATCCAGGGAAGCAGTGATGGCCACGGGTGCATTTATCTTTCCTATTAATTGCTATTAATTTTTTTTAAATTAATTTCCAGTGGGCTAAGTAATATTTTTCCTAGAAAGAGGGCAGTAGGCTAAAAAAGTTTGGGAGCCACAGACCTGGTCTAACACTTCTTTACCTAAGGGTATGAAAGGATAGACCAACAAAGACAGAATCAGTAAGAAGACCATGCCCTCTTGGACCAAATAATGACCTCTCTTCCCACCTAAGAATTTATAGTATTCCTTGCTTTGAATTCAAAAGAAACCATGAAATTAAAAAGGCTGTGAAATACTTTATAATCTCTAAAGTGATATTGATTTCTAGAAACATATATACATATATATTTAATTATGTATGTGTAGATAGCTGGGTACATAGTGGTTAGAGCACTGGGCTTAAAATCAAAAGACCTGAGTTCAAATCCAACCTCAAACAAGTCATTTAACCCTCTTTCCTTAAGCTCTTCATCTGAACCATGAGCTAGAGAAGGAAAAGGCAGCTCCAGTATCTTTGCCAAGAAAATCCCAAATAGGGTTACAAAGAGTTGGACATGCCTGAAGCTACTGAACATCATCAACAACAACAAATATGTATGTGTGTTGACTTAGAGATGACAGAGAGAGATCACTTGTTATAATAGTTATTCTACCTTAATACTATGGTCTCATTTATGTGCCTCAGAGCACCACTTTCCATTTGGTGGAAATTGTTGGAATCAAAAAGAAATCTTAGCCTCTGAGTGGCCCATCTTGAAAATCTAACAGTAGAAAGAGTAATAAGAATTAGGAAGAAGAAAAGTAAAAAGCATGAGGAAATGAGAGAGGTAGAGAAAGAGCAAAGAAGTGTCAAATTCAAAAGAATAAATCCATATTTTCCATCAACACATTCAAGTAGAATATAAAAATGTGAGAAAGGTGGTTCTCCCAACCCTCCTTCAAGCAAACACCAGCACCTGCTTACAACAAATACCCTCTGACTATGTCTACAAACAGAGTCCCAAGACTACACCCAAAAGGAACAGGGAGGAGATATAGAAGATGTAAAATAACCTTAAGTTGTCTGCCTCATGTGCCATAGAAGGTCTTATGAATGTATAGAAAAATTCACTTGTAAAGCATTATGGAGAGAGGGGCTACTGTGGAAGCAGAGATTATCCAGGATAAGTAATTTTTGCAAGGATTTTGTTCTGTTTTGATTTTTAAAGCCTTATCTTCTTTCTTAGAATAAATATGAAGTATTGGTTCCAAGGCAGAAGATGGATAAGGGCTAGGCAATTAGGGTTAAATGACTTGCCCAGGGTCACATAACTAGAAGTGTCTGAGGCCAGATTTGAACTGAGAAACTCCCAATTTTTGACCTGGCTCTCTATCCACTGAGCCACCCAGCTGCCCCACAAGAAGTTTAATATATCAAGGAAAAGGGAGAAGATAAAAGAGCAGCTAAATAGAACAGAAGGGACAAGGGGACACTTCCTAAGGATTAGGAAACTTGAGTATATATGTAAGTAAATAGCTGGGAAGGAGTCAATGATTTGGGAGAGATTGAAAATGCATAAGAGATGTTTGCTAGAAGAAGCGAAAGAAAATAAAACTAAGGGTGCAGATAGTAACCACTGAGTACCACTGAATACCAAAGGGTGTAGTTTTATTTAAGCAATATGTTCCTCTCTCTCTGGACCTCAGGAGAAAAGAAAAAAGCATTTATAAGGGACCTACTCTATCCCAAGCATTGGGCTAAGTGCTTTTTACAAGTATTCTCTCATTTTATCCTCACCACAGCCTTTTAAGGCAGAGGCTATTATCATCCCCATTTTATAGTTGGGGAAAACTAAGGCAGAGGTTAAGTGACTTGCCCAGGGCCACACAGCTAGTCAGTGTCTAAGGTCAAATTTGAACTCCAGGCCCAGAATATCACCAGCTGACCTTAGAAATGCTAGCTGCCAATCTCCCCTTATCTACATAAACTTTAAGGGTTATTATTTCTTTTTTTCTGGATAGAGGCTTTTTGGATCTCTACCAATGAAAGCCCTGAGATCACTAACCCCATTTGTTCAGCTCCTGTCCCTGCTCCATGCTATTTCTCACTGAATCACCTCTATCAATGTTATTCCTCTAAGAAATCATTGAATCCAAGTGGAAAAGTAAACATAAGCAAAATAATATCAAAGCAAAAGTCACATCTATTAGATGCTTTCGATTCCCACTATAATCCCCCAAGCAGGAACAAAAATGAAAATAAGGAGGAAGGAATGAGGAGAAAGTATTAATATTTAGAATATCTGAGGAATAAAAGAAAGGAGAAATGAGAGTTCAGGTCAAATGGCTGCAAAGTTTTCAATGAAAAGTCTAAGTCAACTGCCAAGAGTGTGGGTTGTTAATGGGAGAAGAAAGCAATCGGCCTAGAGTAGAATTCTTTTTTTTTTTTAACCCTTACTTTCCATTTTAGAATCAATTCTGTATTTTTGGTTCCAAGGCAGAAGAGTGGTAAGAGCTAGGCAATGGGGGTAAGTGATTTGCCCAGGATCACACAGCTAGGAAGTATCTAAAATCAAATTTGAATTCAGGACTTCCCGTCTCTAAGCCTGGCTCTCAATCTACTGAGCCACTCAGCTGCCCCAGAGTAGAATTCTTGAGGAACACTGTCCCAGATGAGATTATAGAGCGTACCCCACAGTAGGTGATGAATATGGGGGATGTGGGGTTAGAATTAAGAGCACTGACTGGAAGTTGGACTGAATCTGCAGGTAATTTCCCAACAGTTGTATCTGTCTTAAAAATAGGATGAAATGCTTCCCAAGACAGTCGGTTCCCATTCAAGAAAGCCTCCAAGCAGGGACCAGCTGATCATTAAGTGGAAACTGTAAAGGAGGAGGCTGGTTCAGGTATTGGCCCTGATGTCTGTCCTTTAAGCTTCTATGATCCCAAGAAGACAAGTGGGCACTGCAAAGGGCCCAACATGGATCAGGACAACAACACCAAAGAAAATTAGTTTTACTTCACTATTTGGAAATTTCATTAAGACTTTCTCGCCAAGGGCCAGCCCTATTTCTTGGGCAACCATGACTTCTATAAGGTCCTCCATTCTGCCCAGTGCTTCACTTCATGGCTGAGCAAACCAACTGAGTTTGCCAGTGATCTGAGAGGAGGAGCCCAGAGAGCTAATCAGAAAGGACTCTTGGCAAGGGACCATAGGAAAGCATCAGGAAAATTCCCATTCCTTGTGTTCTTCAGAAACTGAATATCCTGCTGTGAATTTATTGACTTTCCCTTAAGAAGTTCTAATGGAATAAATTTTGCCTTCTTGATGCTTGCTAATTAGACAATTATTTAACTCTGTTTCTTTTTTTTTAACGACTCTCTGCTGTTGTTTGAAGACTTCTGTCTATTATTTGTAATAAAAACCTCTGTCACATTTTTGCCTCATTATCCTTAACAAATAGTGCATTCTCTCACCCCTCTCCCTTATTCCCTTCCTTCCCCCTCCCAAAGCACCCTCCCAGTTTGGAGCTCCCAGAGTTTCAAAGACCAGCTGTTATCATTTTGTTGACTGAGAGCTTTTTAGAAACTTCTATCACAGGCCCAGGCCCAGCAGGGGGCTGTTGAATTAAATATCAGCTCTTCAAAAGGGAATTAGCACAGAGAACAAAAGCAGCGGGAGGAGGAAGGGTAGAACAGAGACTAGCATAGCAGTCCTCCCACTCAGCAATTGGAGAAAATGCCCCCTCTTTGCAATTCCTAAACTCAGGAACTCCCAGGCATTAAGCAAGCTGACTTCCTGGACTGAGATTGAAGGATGTGCCACTCTTTTCCCACTTAAGTCCTGCCCTGGTGCCCTATTAGTGGCTCTGGGGTATCCTAACAGATGTACTCTGCCAGCAACGTGCAGTACAAGCTTCAGGTTATCCAATAAGGCTGAAAAGGCTTCAGGCTTGGGCCCAGTGCCAGACTCTGTCACCTGAAGACCAGATTAGCTAAGTGTGAAGAGGCTCATTGCCAGAATGTTAGCCAACATTGACTCCACAAAGAACCCGCTAACTTTGCAGTTGTTGTTCAAGAGGGTCCAACTCTTCATGATCCCATTTGAGGTTTTCTTAGAAGATCCTGAAGTGGTTTGCCATCTCCTTCTCCAGTTCATTGTACAGAGGAGAAAACTGAGGCAAGCAGGTTTAAGTGATTTGCCCAGAGTCACAAAGCTAGAAAGTGTCTCAGGCCAGATTTGAACTCAGGGAGATGAGTTTTCCTTACTCCTGGCCCAGCTGCTCTATCCACTGTAACACCTGGCTGCCCCCCAGCGAACTACTAGGAGATGAAGGAAGTGTGATCCCGGTCAAGGAAAGGCAAACCCATATGGGTGAAATCATGGGTCTCCTGAAATAGTCAAGGAAAAAATTCACATTTGAGAGCCCAGCTTGATCAATTAATCAGATACATCTTGTCCATCTGGCCTCTGTTTTGGAATAAGTGTGGGCAGAAGGCAATAGTGCTCCTTACAGACTCTACAGTAATAATCACAATGATAGCTGACATCCAGGTATCACTCTGATGTTTGCAAGGGAATTTACATACATTATGGAAAGTGATTCCCTATTACCTCTAGGATCAGCTACAAACTCCTCTGTTTGGCATTTAAAGTCCTCTAAAACCTGGCTCCAAACAACTTGATTTTACATTACTCTTCTGGAATTTGGTCATGCAGGCAAACTGTTCATCTTTGATAGCTCACACATGACATCAAATCCCTTTTCTTTGCCTTTGGACAATCTGTCTCCCATGACCCAGACTGCATTCCCAGCTCCATCTCCCCCTCCTACTACTTCTATTTTATTTGGTTTTGTTGTTGCTTACTCTGACTCTCCATGACCCAAAAGATCACAGCTATCCATGGGGTTTTCTTGGCAAAGATACTGGAGTGTTTTGCCATTTTCTTCTTCGTTGCCATCTTTTGTCAGACAGACAGAGGTTAAATTACTTGCCCAGGCTCAAACAGCTAGGAAATATCTAAGCCTAGCTTTGAATTTAGGTCCTCCTGACTCCAGGCCCATTGCTGAACCACAGCCGCTCCAGTCTTCAAAGCTCAACTCAAGTATCAACCCCTGCAAGAGGAGACCACCCCAGAACAAAAAGAAAGAAAAACAAAAACCTCTTGTTTCTTTTGTACATACTTATATATGTACATCTTGTCTCCCTCAAGAGAATGGAAGCTCCTTCAGATTAGGGACTGCCATTTTGATTCCGTATCCCCAACACAATATCTGGCATATAGTTTGGTGCTTCATAAATGATGGCTGTCAACTGCTGTTTTATATTTCATTCAATCCTCACAACAACCCTGTGGAAGGGTTGTTTTACAACAAACTATTATTGTCTCTATTTTCAACTAGAACAGATGGGGAAACTGAGGCTGAAAGAGGCTATGACTCACTAGGGTAATACAGCTAGAATCTAAGACAAGATTCAAACCCACATCTTCCCAGCACCCAAGTCTAGCACCCTGTTCACTGCCCCCATGCTGCCGCTGTTCACTGCTACCACCCAGACCTGACACAATTGTAGATCTTCAGTGCAGGTGAGCTATTAACCTGATTACAGCAGCTAGGGAAACTTTCAGTGATGAATAATTAACACTCCACCTTCCATTTCCCATGGTGAGGGGCACTGGAATATCCACAGCACTCAAGGAGCCATTCTTTCCCTGGGTACACATTGCTGTTAGGGAGAAGAGAATAACAAACATAGAAAAATATATCCTTCAGGGAATACCAAGGTCTGTTCTGGTGGCTAACTAATCAACTATCTCCCCAATGTTCAGAAATGCAATTAGTGCCAGGGATCACTATTAGGCATTTTTTTATTATAACTCGAAGGCTTATTAAAGAAGCATTAACCAGATGCTGGGAACTCTACACAAAATGGTCTTTTTTTTTCCTTTAGAAATGAATATTTGGGTCTGAATGAAGAATGATGAAAAATAGTCATGATTAAGGTAACTCACAGAGTCTTTTCCACTTGCTCATTGTAACAGTAGGCAGACAAGAACTTTGGAACTGCACAGGCAGGAGGCATAGTTATAATGGGATGGATAGTACACTAACATAGGACTGATGACACAGAAGAAACATGATGTAGTAGATAAGAATGCTGAACCAGAAGTCAGACACTTAGAAACTGTGTAGTCAAGGGCAAGTAAATTGGGCTCCTTGAGGCTTAGTTTTTCCATATGTAAAATGGAGATAATATAGTACCTACCTCCCAGAGTTCTGAGGAGGGTCAAATGAAATAGTATGCATATGTAATGTGCTTTGAAAATCTTAAATCTCTTCTTTATTTTTGGGGGGGGCTGGTATTTTTAAAAATTCTGAACTTCAAAACATTAACTACAATGAGTATCTCATGGTAGAAGAGAAAAAGGATATGCTACATAAAACTTGCAAAATTATTTTGTTCGGCTTGCTTTTCTTTATAAATATATAATAAGTTTAGAGATAGCTAAATGGCTCATTGGATAGTGAGCCAAATCTGGAGACAAGAGGTCCTGGGTTCAAACACGGCCTCAGATATTTCCTAACTATGTGACCCTGGGCAAATTATGTAAACCCAATTGCCTACCCCTTATCAATCCTCTTTCTTGAAATTGATATTGAGTATCAATTCTAAGATTGAAGGTAAGGGTTTAATAAGTAAATAAATAAATTAGTGTATAATTTTCAAAGTTATCCTGCTTGTTGGTGATTCTTTTTAACTTTCCTTTTTGCATTTTAAAAAATGAGCAATCATTTCACATGTCCTTTCCAAAGGTAAAAACAATGGCATGCTGATCTGATTACTGCATTCAGATCAAAAAGTGGGAAGTGTTGAGAGAAGGATGTGGCTTATGTTTGGTGGGATATGCAAACCACAGGTATCAAGATGGCTAGATGGCATGTGAAGCATAGTCTGGTCTGGTCTCATCTGGGATCTGCTAGAGACACATGCAGTTGGCCAAGCAACTTTACAGTTACTTAATGTGGTCTAGCCCCAGAGAATGAAATCAAAAGATGAGTAGATTAACTTCTCTAGTCATGAAAAGGCAGAGATTTGTAGGACCAGTGAGTGCTGGTCCAACTGAAAAGAAATTGTATTATGAATGAATGAATAAATGAAAAGCATTTATTATGCTCTTATTATCTGCTAAGCATTGAGGATACAAATACAAAGCATGACAGATCTTAACCTCAAGGATTTTACATTCTAATAAGGCAAAAAAAACTCATAGGGAGTGAGTTGTGGGCAGCAATGGTAGTATCTATCAGAGTCAAAAAGGAACTTGGAAATCTAGATCCAGCTCTATGGTGGGAAACTCATAAGGATCCCTACAAGGGGCTTGTTGACTTAGAAAACTACATACTAGCATTATCTATATTCTATCGTATTTTTATTTGTTTTTTTTTAAATATTTCCCAGTTACATCTTAATCTGGTACAGGCTGCTTTCTAGTGTTACTGACCACCAGTGTCAGCTGGCTCTGTGTTCTGATATCTCTGGTCTAATTCATTCCTCTGAATCTCCAGGAAATTAAGACCTAAAGGGGTTAAGGACTTAAAAAGTTAAAAAGAGGAATAAACGTGAGAAGTAGCATTTGAGCCCAACTCATCTGACCCCAGAGCCTCTGCTCTTTCCACACTATATCCAATCTGCATCTATCTTAAACATCTCCAGTGAAGAGTAGCTCCGGAGCTAGCAAAAGCCCATCAGAATATTGTTCATTGATCAACTTAAATAAAATCTTTGTATATAAAATTCCCTTGGAGGTGGGTAGTCCAACATCTTACCTAAAACAAGAATCACAGATTTCAAGATCAACTGTATCTCTTATTTTATAGATGGGAAAACTGAGGTCCAGGAAAATTAAATAACTCGCCCAAGATCACCCAGAAAGAAATGTAATCTCAGATCTGGGATTTGAACACCAGTCCTCTGAATCCAGAGCTGAAATTCTTTCTACTGTTGCACACTGCATCCCCTCTATAGCATTCCTGACAGCCTCTGATATGACTAGCTCCAGGGGGCTGACTGTTGTCTTGACACTGGACTTCCAATAACTCTGGAAGAGAGAATGAGGTTGGTGACTTTGTGCAACTCTGTCTCACTTCAGTCCAACTCAAGGCAAGTCATGGCATCAACCTGGTCCACTTTGAAAAGAGAAGACCAATCACAACTACTATATGCCAAGGAAACCCATTTCATTTACAAACAGGTTAATTTTTAGGAAGTTTCCTCCCATATTTTAAGCTGAAATCTATCTCCCTATTATTTCTCCTCCATTGACTCTAGTTCCAATCTCTGGATGCATGTTTGAATATAAGCTTTTTTAGGGCAGGGACTGTTTTTGCCTGTCTTTGCATCCCCTGGAGTTTAGCACATTAAGCACTTAAAAAAAGAAAAAGGAAAAAACTTACCTTCTGTCTTAAGTTCTAAGACAGAAGAACAAGCACAAGGGCTAGGCAATTGGGGTTAAGTGATTTGCCCAGCATCACGCACCTAGTAAGGGTCTGAAGTCAGATTTGAACCCAGGTCCTCTGACTCCAGGTCTGCCACTCTATCCACTGTGCCACCAAACTGTCCTAATAATAAGCACTTCAAAAATGGTTGTTGAACCATTAAGGTCTATACTCCCTTCAAAGTGAAGGACTTTCAAATATGTTTAAAGATAGCTTTAATCCACCACCGTCCTGCCCTATGTCTTCTCTTTGACAACTTCATCATTGCTAGGTCCCTTAACTAGTTCTCATCAACTCTCAAACCTACAAGCTTTGCTGACTTCCTATGAATGATCAGGGTTTATCAACGTCCTCCTTGAAGTGTGGCACCCAAAATGGGGTTAAGACCAATAACCAAGCTTGCTACATAGAGGAGGGGCTCCATCTCCTCTATGTAGCAAGCTTGGTTATTGGTCTTGATCTATCTTAAAGGGCAGAGAACCCCCACCTTCTCTTTGCAGCCACCAAAAAAATAGGGGGCTTGGTCTGAAACCCCATAAAGATGACTGTATCTAATTAAACCTGTGGCAACTGAGCAACACTGTTCCTCTTCATTTCCCCACCCCAAGGCTTAATAAATTCATGGTTTGTGAAGGATTATTACCTAAATCTACTGACACTGCATTTTATTTCTGTTTATTCTGTTTGCTTAAAGGGCTTCATTTTGTTTGTGTGTGTGTATTAAAGAAACTTCACTCCCCACAGGTATTGGCTATGCTACCCCCCCCCCCAGCATGGCAGAAGGCTCAAAGTCAAATCACACAGCTGCCCACCCCACCTCACTCCCCTAAAAACAGAGCACACAGAAATTGTTTGTATCTGAGCTGTGCACTTTTAGAGCCTGCATTATTTAACACTGGCTTTAGTTATCTGGAATGGAGAATAAACAGCACCATAATAAAACCCATAAAATACACCAAATTGGATTTTTTTTCAGGGACAGCTCCAAGTACAGGGAGGTAATCAAAGGGATTTTGGAAAGCCTGGATATAGCATTTGCTAAGCTGAATTTACCCTGCATCTTAAGAACACCGTCCCCACGCCCCACTGGCAAACACCTTTCTCATGGAGACTTGTCTTGGGCCTCTTTCCCCTTATCCGAAGACAACAGATGGGGTAAAGGGTTTTTTGTCCTTGTTATCTGTATATTTGTTTGGTTTTCCAAAGAAGTGACAGGACGGTACTGTAATGACTCACAGACTGGGATCAGGGCCATGGCATCATTTGTTGCTTGTCCAGTGGAGCTTCTCATATCCTCAGCAACCATCTTCTCTTTCTTAGAGGGCTGTGATGTAACTTAAACAAACACATGTTGCTGTTAATTGTTGTTGTTTAGGCATTTCAGTTGTGTCTGACTCTTCCTGACCCAATTTGGGATTTTCTTGGCAAAGATACTGGAGTGTTCTGCTATTTCCTTCTCTAGCTCATTTTATATATAAGGAAACTGAGGGAAACAGGATCAGACAGCTAGTAAATGAGGTCAAATTTGAACTCACATCTTTCTGACCTAAACCCAGCACTCTATCCACTGTACCACCTAGATACCCACTATAAAGATGTAGTACATCCAAAATACTCACACCTGCCCTTGCTACGCAGATTGCTGCTATACTCATCTGTAAATGAGACTAAGATGACTGCTAAGCTTTTTTCCAAATCAGGTATTATCCGTATTATGGATATAATATTCAAGGGCCACCATAGGCCTGTTTTGATACCTGTTCTCTCTTTTCACTAAAAAGCAGCAGTCCAATGGCAGGAAGGAAGGAAGGAAGGAAGGAAGGAGGGAGGGAAGGAAGGAAGGAAAGA
>NC_058132.1:347011100-347028793 GCF_016433145.1 Gracilinanus agilis | reverse complement strand
AGGGAGGGAGGGAGGGAGGGAGGAGAGGGAAGAAGCTTCCATATCTGGAATACTCTGCTAGAATATTTTGTGCAGGAAAATCCCGCCTTCATGTTGTATTAAACCAAGCCTTGCCAGTTTATCTCTAGCATCATTAGCTAGAGCTAGCAATAATCTAGCATTATCTGTGACATCAGAAGTAGAAAATCACTCAAATACAATTGCTGGTCCTGCCCTTGACCTATACCGCTGAGTAGCATTAATTTGTGCAAGACAGAACCCAGGCTATAATATCTAATTATGAAAAGTGTCTAGAGATTAGCATATCCTGGGACTTATCCTTTAGACTTAGTATAACCTGCATATGCCTAGTCCAGAAGGCAAAATCTTCTTAAAGGAGCATCAACTTTCTTCTTTCTCTTCTTTGTGGAGGATAATCAAAGATTATTATATTGAAGTCCCAGCTGACCCTATTGTAAAAAGATCAAATTGCGTCTTTGTTTTTCCAGCGATTAAAACCCAGATCTGTCCATTGCCCTCCCTCTACCTGTGGCTATCTCAAATCAGGTCTTTAAACATTTCCTTTGTAAGAAAAAAAATACCAATAATAGATTCCTGTGGCTAGTGCTCTGCCTTTCCTGAGAAAGCCTCATTGGACCTCAATAGTTTATCTTATTTGAATTTAGATTAATGCTTAAATGGTAATATGAAAATTGGTCATAGATATTCTAATTGACATTTTACTTATTTTCCTATTATAAAATGAATATGTATATACAAGATAGATTATCATCCCTAGAGAAATATTATAAAACCCATAGCTTTATGGAACAATTTGGACAATGGAATTCAACAAAGACAACAATGATTTAAGGTTGTGGTTATGTTTTTTAACCCATAACTTTTGTGGTATAGGGTTTTTTCCCCTTTTAATACTCTCTAGTGATGGAATAATTATTTCTCTCCTTATGTTTCTGTTGCTTGAGGTATTTGCAAAGTAAATAATCTACTCATATCTGGGCTTTTTCTTTTTTTGAATGCTTCAAATAGCTTTCTTTTCTTGAACAGCCACCTTTTTTCAATAATGTTTAAGTTCAGGGGCTGCTGGGTGGCTCAGTGGATTGAGAGTCCAGCCTAGAGACTGGAGGTCTTAGGTTAAAATCTGGCCTCAGACACTTCCAAGCTGTGTGATCCTGAGCAAGTCACTTAACCCCCTTTGCCTAGCCCTTACTACTCTTTTGCCTTAGAACCCATACATAGTATTTTTTTTCTTCCCAGAGACAATGTCATAGTCACTTTGTATATTGTTTTCTTGATTTTGCTTACTTCACTGCATCAGTTCATATAAGTCTTCTCATGCTTCTTTGCAGTCTTCATAATCTTTTCTTTACAGAGTTGAAGAGTACCTACTTAATGTCCAATTCTTTGCTATAAGAAAAGGGCTGCTATGAATATTTTGGTGTAAATGGACTCTTCTTTCTGTCTCTGACTTTCTTGCAGACATATGCCTTGCAGAAGCCTCTCTGAGCCTTTGTGGATTTTTTTATTCACTTCCTTAGCATCATTCCATGTGCTTTTCTGTATGGTTGAACCAATAATCCTACCACCAGTGTATTAGTGTGTTTTTGTATTTCTATCTATTTGACCTCTCCTGTGTTTTTTCACTCTTTCGTCACCTTTACTGATTATATGACATGAAATCTCAGAATTGTTTTGATATGCTTTTTCTCTTATTTGGATTTGGATCAACCTTTCACGTGGTTGTTGATAGTTAAAATTCTTATGCTGGTAAATTTTCCATTGACCTCCACTGATTTCAATATGACTTTTGGAATGCCTTAACCTAAGAGTTAACAGTCTAGAGAAATCTGAGTTCAAATTCTGACTCTAACTCTTATAAGCTTTGTAACTCGGGTGACACCACAACTTCTCTGTTAGTTTCCTTAGATACTAAATTAGGAAAATAATGCCTGTAGTAGCTACCTCATATGATTGTTTGATGGTCAAATTTTATATATATGTATATAAGCACTTTGAAAATGTGCACATGTCTTATGCCAGTGCAGAAGAGCAACTTATCTTTAACTTACACTATTGGCTCACAGATTTGCCTAGAAATCCTGAGGATATGAATGATTTATTAATAGATAAACTGCTACTTTGTGATGGGGAGGATTTGAACCTAGGTCTTTCTGACTATTATTATGTCTACAAATTATTAGAATCACTATATATTTAACATAGGCACAGAAGATCTTTCCCAAAGTAAGGGATCTTGAATTTTATTCTATCACATCACTTTTATATCTTGTGTGAGAAAGCCCAAGCAATTTTCCATTCTCCTAGCCTATGGACATTGGCATATTATAACCCAGACCCAGCAAAAGTGGTAGCTTTGTCATCAGTACACCTTGTTGTTTTTTTTTCTTAAGAGTGCATTTGGGTCAGCTCTGGGTTGGTTCTAGGTCAACATGATTTTTATTTGGTCTTCCAAGATTGTGTTTAGCTTTATCTCAGACAAGAAGGATTTTGTACTTTTATAGTACAGTTGTATTTGGAAACTGTTCTTTTCTCTTTAAAATGTACCTAAAAGCTCATGAAAAAGGCCAAAATACTTTTAAGAACTTAGGTTCAGGAAAAAAATCCCAGGAATATAGAGTTGAGTTAATTAGTAATCATTAGTATTCTATGCAATGAGTTCTTACAATGAAAGTAAGCTTCAAAGGAAGGAGAGTGAGTAGGTGGGTGACTGACAGCATGGCCTTACAGGTAATCACATACTAATTGAAGGGAATAATCTTAAGATTGAAGGGCCATCTTGTGAAGACTGGGAAGAAAGAGATAAGGCTTTTTTCCCCTCAGTTTTTTTATTTTTTTTCCTGCTTCTAATCAGGGCAGAAAGATCAAGGCAAAAAGCACATTTTGGAATGCCAACTGGGAAGTCAGAAGCCATAGGCAGGTTTCCCCTTCCCAGGCTAGGTAATTAGAGCTAGCTACAAGGGACTATTCTCTGATGAATCAAACAGAAGAGTTGCTGGTGCTACCTGAAGTGTTTGCATTTGAAGCAGATTGGAGCATTCTAGTTGGAATCATTCTCAAATGATAAGTTCTGATGTTTTGCTAAGTCATCCTGTAGCCCAAAGTGACTGGAACAAGGCTATAGAAGGCAAGGTTAAATCTTTATCTAAGATTTCAAAGCAGTATTAGAAGCAAGGAGTGGAATTGTGAATAGATCCAATACACAGACAATGTGGGAACTAGAAAATAAAACCAGGATTGAAGTAGGTAGTAATTAAAAGTGTGATTAGACACAACTGGTCATTGCCTATGTATTATATTTCTTTAAAACTTACTTCAAATCATATTTTTATTTACTTAGGATAGGATCTAACAAATATTTACACTATTTTAAAAAGAGAAATATTCTTAGAGAAAAACATAAATGGAAAGTTTATGCTAAAACATTGAGCACTCTTTTAGTCATTTTGAAGTGTTCATTTATTGAATGTATTCTATTATCCACCTGTTGGCAGCTATTTGAACCTCAGGCATAATACCTGGGAATAAGCCAACTTCTTGAGATAATTTCTTGCCAATTCATTGCTATGAATAATTTATTATGAATAATACACATACACATATATACATATATACAATACAATGACCTACACACACATACATACATACAAACTCAAAGTCAAATGACTTTATCTGGCCATCTTATCCACCCAGACAGCTTGTTAGTATTCTTCTAATATTAAGACTTATTCTTAGAGGAAGTATAGCCTATGGGTGTCCAACTTGTGTTTTAATCAAAAAACAGGCTCTGTCTTAGACTCAAAGCCAATTATATGCTTCCTAATGGCTAAGGTGACCCTGATTACAGGAGAATCTCCAGAATTTTAAGAGAGCCAACAGGAAGCAACAACCAGAAATGGGTCAATTAAAAAGGAATTAGAAATCAAGCAAATTCAAGGACCTTGGACTATGGGGAAAGATTGTAGGGAAAGGCATATGGGCTTCTGTTCTAATGACAGTTACTCAAATTTCTGGGGAAATAGCCAAAACTAAAGAATTGGCCTTAAAGACCATGAAATAGCTGTTTGTGTTTCTGTCATAGCTGAATAGTATCATTCATTGGCAACCTAAATGGCTTGTGCCATAAGGTGATTAAAAGCAACTACAAATAAGGGTAAAAACCTATTAACAGATTCAAATAATATGGTATTATATATGAGAAGTATTACATTTTTGCCCATGCAATAGACTTTGTGCCTATTATTTATATGAATAAAATATATAGGTTTAAGGAAAATGAGCACACAATACTGCTTAAGAAACCTGTGTGCCAGGTCCTTAGCACATTTCTTAGGACATTCCTTCATTCAGAAAACCCTGCATATAACACTACACGGGAAGATAGAGAGCTGGGGGCAAGCAGGGGGCTTCTTTTGAAGGTTATTTGACTGGGACATTCTTTCACCAGGAATTTAAGAAAGGGTATCTTGCATAAATACACCTAAGGAGGGTGCTGGCAACCACAGGATTCACTCTTCATTCAGAAGCAAGGAGGGCTTAAGTGTCCTCAGAATATGATTATGATGTTCCCAGGTATGATAGTCAAGCAATCAGTCAGTCAGGAAACTGAGGAGCAACTTTCTCTTTGACCTCAGGTCTTCCATTTCCTACTGTGTCTATCTCTTAAGAGGAAGAAGAAGGTCAATGAGGAGCAAGATTTCATTTCCCTTCATTCTACGTCATCTTTTCTCTCCCACTTTTTCCTCTTCTAGTTATTTGTGAAAGCTGGCTTTCCTTGTTGGGACAACCTCCCTTGCCACTCTCTCCAGTACTAGATATACATTTCCCTTGGTTCCCTGGTCAAAATAGGGGAGTCGGATTACTTCTCTTTTTTTTCCAAATTACTTGCCAACACAATATTTAACAATTGTTTTCTTACATTTTGTAATCCAAGTTCTCTCCCTCCTTCCCTTCCTCCTTTCCTATCTTCTTCTTCAAGTAGGGTTACTTCTTGCTGCTACTGCCATTTCTAGGTTCTTTCCCTATATTCATCACTCAGTAAACTCTCTTCTTTTGAGGTTCATGCAATTCATGTCACCCAAACAAAATATTGTAGCTGTTGTCTGCAGAACTCCAGGTTATTCCCTATCCTTCCTCTACCAGATTGGTACACGGCTCACAATTTTTCTCACCTCCTCAACTCTTGCCTTCATACTAAGAAACTTTGACATGCATGATGACTCTCCTTAAAACATCCCAACAACTTATTCCTCAACCTACTCACCTTACCTCAACCACAAAGATATTCTAATTTTGCCATCACCCATAAATGCATTATGTTCATATTCAAGAATTGGCTTCCCACCTTTCATTTTGTCTCCCCTTACTTCGCTGGCCGGTGGAACGAGCATCTGCAGCTTTAGCAGATAACCAGACTTCTATACCTGGCTTACATCTAGGAACTGTATCTTGGATTGCTTTCACCCTTTGCTACTTTCAGGATTACCCAAGTGCTGATGAACAGAAATAGAGAAAAACACCCAACCATTCTGACTGGGTCAACTACAAATCTGCCTCATAACTTTAGCTCTCTGCTACTAAGTAACACAACTTTCTTCCCTTATCGACTCACAATCTGTATTTTCCAGAACTTCTCAACCCTCTTCAAGTTTCCCATAGTACCCCCTGCCCTAATCCTCTCAACTGAGAGCCTTGACTCATAAATTATTTACAAAAATTTAAATTATTTATCATGATGTCTCTCTCAGGCCTCTTCCTTAACTCACATCCTCCTTTACCTCTGTCTCGTATTATGAATTCATTTACTCCTTACCAAGGCTAATCCCTCTACCTGCTCACCCCATCCCATTCCATCTCATTTCCCCAATACAGTTAAAAATATCTTGAATCCCTAATACTACATGACCCAAACTTCCTTTCTGTATTACCTAGAATGCTTTTCCTTTTGTCTATGTTTACATGGTCATGTTTTGTATAAGTTCTGAGGCTCCACCTCATACTTCTTCTTTTGCTCTTGGGAGCAGGCTGGCTAGTACCTTTTAGTTTAGTTTTCTTGGTTAGTTTATTATTAATAAAAATTTATAAATATAATATTTAGTTCTTGTATATTAATTTTAATCCCACACCCCCAAAAGATTGCTCCCTCTTTCAGTTCCATTCTATCACTTATTTTCTTTTTTTCCCCTCCCTTCCACTCCTCTCCAAGAAGGCATGTAATATGATTTTTCTCCCTATCTACTAGTTCCTTTCCTAGTGCCTACAAATAAATCCATTCTTCCCCCATCCTAAAAAACCTTTACTTGATCCTCCCATTTTACTAACTATGGTCTTATATCTCTTTCTGTCCTTTGTGGCTAAATTCCTTTAAAAGACCATCTACAACTTTCCCTCTCCTTGCTAACTTTTTAATCATTCCACTAAAATTACTTTCTGCAAAGGTACCAATGATCTATTAATCACCAAATCCTTTCCTCAATCCTCATTCTCTTTGACCTCTCTTCAGCCTTTGACACTGTTTTGTTTTGTTTTGTTGTTGTTGATAACCTTTTCCTCCTTGATATTATCTTTTTTTAGGAAACAACTCTCTCCTGGTTTTCCTACTACCTGTTTGGCCACTCATTCATAGTCTCTTTGTTGAACCTTTGTCCAGGTCATGTCTGCTAATAGTGACTGTCCCACAAGGTTCTTTCCTAGGCAATATTCTATTCTCCCTCTATAAACCTACAATTGATCTCATCAGTCCCATTGCTTTAATTACCATTGCTTTCCTGATGTTTCTCAGATCTACCTATCCTGCCTTACCTTCTCTGCTGACCTCTGTTGTGAGGGTTTATTTAACAATTAATTTAGTAATAGTGTTGGACCTAGCAAGAAGGGCTGGAAAATTCCAAGATGGAATGAAGGAGCAGGAAGTAGGGCTTGTGCTCTGAGAGAGACTCTATTAGTGGTTGAACATAGCTGTTGCTAACCCTGGGAGATCTCAGAGTTAGGGAAAAACTGCATCCAGATTCCCTGGGATCCTGAGAGGTGAAGGCTTTTCTGCAGTGGACAATAGACCTGCAGAGCAGCTCCAAGTGGAGAAGTGATTTGTGATCTGGTGGACAGAATTGCAAACTCACTCTCTCTACCTGGGTACCTTGGATCACCCTGGCTCTTGGCATCCTGTGACCATCCTTGGATTACTGTGAGACCCCAATTGAAAGCCATCCTCAAGCCTTTAGCTGAGCTGACCAAACCTGGCTGGAACCAGGTTTGAAGGAGCTTTCCCTGTGACTTCAGAACTGCTTCCTTTGGGCCCTGCCTGGCTTAGTTCAATAGGATAGTGTAGGTAAGTCCTTCCCTGCCCCTGTGGTTTGCCCTTAGGTTTCAAGTGTAGAATCCCTTATCCCATCCTTTAATTTTGTTTCCCTCAATTAAACTGTTATATACTTTACCTTTTGCGTGCTGGTGACTGTTGGACCAATTGCCATTCCTGTGTCAGTTAAAAGCGTGCCAGTAAACCCTGGCCTCCCTATTCTGGTTGGTCCTGTCTCTCCTTCAACCCAGTGTGGACCCACAAACCATTTAGGTTACATTTTAAAAATAATAATAACATCCCTGGTGCCCCACCTTTACACCTCCAATCTCATATCTCCAACTACTTTTCAGATGTCTTAAACTAGATTCCAGTAGACATTTTAAACTAAACATCCCTAAAACTAAATTCATTATCTTTACCCTTTAGTCCTCTCTTTATCATCATCCTAATTCCCCTATAGGGAAGGCAGAGGAAAGCACTATCCTTCTCATCCCTCAGTCCCTAAACCTAGGTCACATCACTGAGTCTTGTATTAATTAGAAAATTTGTACCTTTGAACTACATTCCCCGGAATTCCTTTAGTATTTCCCAAAATTCCTTTTAATCTTTCCATCATGTTGCATGGCCATGGTTTGTATATAAAACTCTGCCTCTCACTCTTCTTTTCCTGCTACCACAGCTTGGTTAGCTGCCTTTATACTCTAGTTTATTAATAAATCTTATTAAATATAATACTTGGAATATTTGAATATTAATTTTAATTCTCACAATTTGGTAAAAAGATTGATATCCAATACTCCAAGCAATATATTTTATAAGATGTATTAAATATCACTTGAAAAGTAGAGGAAAGGAAAAAAAACCTTCAGTAAAGAGAAGCTTTCCCAGACCTCCCACAAGGGAGAAGAGAGAGAGGGAGGAATTACAGAACTATATAAACTGGTGATGGCAAACCTATGGCACACATGTCAGCACTGACACTCATAGACATTTTCAATGGCACGCCGCTACATGTGGCCACATACAGAGAAGTATGGGGCTGCATGCTGAGGATGAAGCACTTGTTGTAGTGTAGTGTAGACACTCTGTAGACACTCTGTGCACTATAGATAACAATTCTACCTATATTCATTTACCTATTTTGGTTTATTAAATACAGTTATATATTACAATTATACATTTTTGTTATTTAAACTATAAATATAGTGAAATTATGTTTTTTTCTAAGTGACATATCTCCCAAGTTATGCTTCGTTTTTTGGTGAATTTTGACACACCAAGCTCAAAAGGTTGCCCATCACTGATATACACAATAATGTAAAGATTCACTTGAACAAAAAAGTAAAAGGAATTTGGGGATAAGGAAAGAATTCTGGGAGATGGAGTCCAAGGATTCAAGATTTTTTTCTCATTACACATTCCTCACTGTGATCCTTTGGGAGACCAGTCTCCCTAAAAGGATCATTTTAAACACAATCAACTTATAACTTTAACTAGAGGTACATACAATATTACAGCTTCTAAAGGGAAATTACAATAATATGGAGATAAGAAGGAAATAAAAGAGAAAAAGAAGAAAACCAATGTTAGGTGCAAAAGGCAATTGGGGGCAGTCCCCTTTTGGCATAAGAGTGTATATTCAAAATAAATGCATTCAATCCCCCATAGTTCAAATTCACCACAACTCAAAGTTCACTCTGGATCTTCTGGTATAGCGTGTGGTCTCTGCAAGCATCTTCACAGCACCTTCTCCAAACAATTTGTCTTCTGGATTAATGGGAAGTAGTCTCATTTTCTAAATTAGGCTCAAATTCAAATCAAAGTTCACAACAATAACATAGTCCTCCCCTCCTGAGGAGGATAATGCATTCCCCCCTGAGGAGGATAATAATACATTATCCCCTGAGGAGGATACAGGGATTGAGTCATGAGACATATAAATGAATTATCAAAAATATCAAAAAAACCAAAGAACCTTTAAAAAATAACTTCTGAGTGAAATATAGAATATCAAAAACATGAAAAAAATCTAGGAAAAAGTAAAAAATTCACAAATCACAAAAGGTTCTTGTAACACTCCATGTCCCATAAACCTACAACAACAATCACTCACTAACCCAGTTGAGCAGTCTGATCTACAGTAAGTTGTCACATCATGAAAGAAAATTAAAAAAGAGACTAGATCTCAAAACAAATGGGAAATAGCATTTCTCGGCTTGACCCTTTTCTTTGCTTTCCAGGACAATGGAACCAGAACAATTGATGTTATGTACTTGATATAGAGTGTGGTACAAGGAAGTCCTGCATTTAACACATGTTAAACAATCACAACCTTGAGTCACAACCTTGATCACACATGATCAAGTCCTTGCACTCTTTGCGCAGAATGTCATCAATTCCCATAGGATTGGTTTGGTCTCTTTTACCTTTTGTGCTCATTTGGCACTTCACAGGTCAACTTCGGAGCTCCTTTGTGGTCCATTTCTCTTTGATTCAGATATATTCACTGAGCAAAAGTCTCATAATATTTAAATAATTAATGATAGGTTGCCATAGTCAAAAGCTTTTTGGGTATGCACTTATATATGCTAGGCAAATGGACATCTTAGCTTATTCTATTGCAAAAATCAAAACAGTTTAAAAAATCTTTTCAATACTGGTGACATGTACTTCAGATTCAAAAAATGAGAGAAAAAAATCTAATACTCTATGGCAGATGGAAGAAAAACAAAAATATTAAAAAGGTGTATATTGCACCATCATAGAGGTAAATTATAGAGGCTACTATCCAAAAATAAGATTCATTTCCTCTTTAACTTGCCATAAACTGCAGTGTAAATGCAAATGAGGTAGATAAAACAATGGGGTACAAATGAGGTAGATAAAGTAATAATACATTCAAGAAAATACAAAAAAATTACAAAAGGCACATCAAGTCAATATATGTCACTAATACAGATTATTCTTTTTTGAGGTAGTATATGTGTTGTCCCACAAGGGCAATTTGTTCAAGTATAAGGATCAACCAAATACATTGCAACAAAATAGTATAAATCCAACAATAAAGAAGTCTTAAATACAATCAACAGTCAAATACAATTAGTACAGGCAATTATTCCTTATCAGCAGAAGGTACTCATTTTACATGGCTACAATGAATCCATGAGTCCTTCTTCCCAATTTTAATGGCTATTAGTGCAATCAATAGGACTTGGAATGGTCCATTATAAGCAGGTTCAGCTGACCCAGTATGTTTGAAATTCTTTATGTACATGCTATCACCTGGCTTTTTGTCAATATAGCAATCATTAGTTTTGTTCATTTTCTCTTTTTTCCCTTTTATCCCCAAATTATTATAATTTTTAAGTTGATTATGTTTAAATGATCTCTTTGGGGAGACTGGTCTCCCAAAAGGATCACAGTGGGGAATGTATTAATTAGAACTTTTGTACCTTTGAAGTACATTCCCCAGAATTCCTTTAGTATTTCCCAAAATTCCTTTTAATCTCTCCACCACATTGCATGGTCACATTTTGTATATAGTTGACTGAAACTCCACCTCTCTCTTCTTTTCCCCCTGACCATGGCTTGGTGAGCTATGTTTTTACTCTAGCTTATTAATAAATCTTATTAAATATAATACTTGGAGTATTTGAATATTAGTTTTAATTCTCACAGTCTGTAATATCTCTCACCCTCTTTACCCAATCTTTTTCCAAGGCTTGTTGATTTTATCTTTGCCACATCTCTCAAATATATTCCTCTTCTCTCCTCTGACACTGGTACAAGCCCTCATCCCCTTATGCATAGACTATTACAATAACCTGCTAGGATATCTACCTACCTCAAGGCTCTTCCTTACTCTACTCCATCTTCCATTCAGGCAGCAAGTAATTTTCCTAAAGCACAATTCATAAAGGGAAGGTCCAGCCATTTCATTCTCCTACTCACAAATTCAGTGGTTCCTTATTGCCTACAGGATCAAATAAAAAATCCTCAGTTTTCTGTTCAAAGCCCTTTATCAAATAATTCTCCCACTACTACTATTTTTCCAAATCTTCTTCTATTCTATTTCTCACCATGTACTCTTTGATCTAGTGACACTGGGCTCCATGTTGTTCCATGTAGTAAATACTCTATCTCTCAATTTATGGCATTTTCACTAGTTGTCTTCCATGTCTAAAATATTCTCCCTCCTCAACACTGATTACTAGCTTCCCTGGCTTCCTTTAAGTTCAAACATTAGAGGAGAATACAGGAACTTCTGGAGGGAAGGGAAGCTGAAAGGGCATACTAAAGAAGGAAATGCTTAAGTTGGCGCAAAGAAAATTAGGCAGCATTATGGGAAGATGACAGAGTAGGGGATGAAGCTTTCTTGCCCTCCTAAAACCTGCCACAAAGAATCAAAAATAATTCCACAGAATCAAAGCTAAAAATGGGGGTTGGGGTAGAGCAGACAGGAGTCTGGAATGAAGCTGAATCTCCTGGGAAAACTAGAGAGGAAGGTTTTCTATCTTCCCTAACTATAGTCCCACCACCTTAGAAGCTGGGAGCAAGAACAGAACAAACAGAATGGAATCAATGAGGTGGCTCCTGGGGAAAGAATTAACAACCTTACCTTGTTTGCTGAGTCTAAAAGCCTGCATCCCTGATGATACTACTGGAATCCTCAGGCAGAGGACCCTAGGAACAGCTGTATCTGCTGCCATCTCAGCTCACCAGAGATCCCCACTGACTTACAGTTGGGATTTAAGCAATGGACCCAGAGGAGTCAGTGGGCACCAGGTCCTGAGGGCAGGAGCTCAAGATTTGCTGCTATTGAATGAGGGGCTTTGAAGGTCCAAGGAACATGGACTAGACACCTGCTCTGTCCCAGGCTGTAGCAATAGGAGAGGAGGACTGAAGAAGAATCAGACATCTGGTGTGTGTGGTCACTCCCAAGACAATGGATTCCCTAGTTACTTCCATCAGAGGAGGCAGATAGGCTGCTTGCAGTAGCAGTGACAGAACTACCTAGAGGCTCTGGTCAGAACACCTGAGGTTAATCACAGACTGGGACTTGAGCAGGGGACCTAGGATTACATCAGAACCTGAACTATAAAAACTGGAGTAATAAAATAGGATCCAAATAAAAAACAAACACACAAAAAAATCCTGCAATCTGAAGTAACATACCCCTGCACAATAGGAACCCTGGGAATCCAATAAAAAGCCAATAATTAAATCTATTGACCTTGCTGCTAACATTTAAAAATAAAAATAAATGAGCAAGCAAAAGAAAAAGAACTCAACTATTAATAGCTATTACAGAGACAGAGAAGACCTCAGCTCAAACTAAGAAGAAAATGAAGTAAAAGCATCTATTTCAAAAACAGCAAAGAAAGACAATAAATGGCCACATGATCAAAAATAGCTTTTGGAAGAGCTCAAAAAAGACTACAAAAAACAAATAAGAGAGGTTGAGAAAAAAAGATGAGCAATGCAAGAAAATCAAGAAATTTATGAAAGAAAGATCACCTAAAAGGAAAAAGAGATACAGAAACTCACATAAGAAAATAATGTATTAAGAATTAGTCTTGAATAAGGAGAAGGTAAAGATTTCCTAAGATAACAAAAAATAATAAACTAAATTCAAAAGAATGAAATAGTAGAAGAGAATATGAAACATCTTATGACAAAAAGAAACTGAAAAAATAGGTCAAGGAAAGACAATATGAGAATAGCTAGACTCCCAGAAAGTTGTGATCAAAAACAGAGTGTACACTCCAAAAAATCATCAAGGAAAACTCCAGAAATTCTAGAATCAGAAGACAAAACAGAAATTGAAAGAATCTGTCAATCACCACCTCAAAGAGACCCAAAGATGGAAATGCATAAGAATATCATTGCTAAGTTATATAGCTCCCCACCCCCACTTACCCCCAAAAAACAATTTAAATACTATGGAGTTAGAGTAAGAATAGTATAAGACTTAAAAGTCACAACATTAAAAGAACACCAGAGGGGCAGCTGGGTAGCTCAGTGGATTGAGAGCCAAGCCTAGAGACGGGAGGTCCTAGGTTCAAATCTGACCTCAGCCACTTCCCAGCTGTGTGACCCTGGGCAAGTCACTTGACCCCCATTGCCTACCCTTACCACTCTTCTGCCCGGAGCCAATACACAGTACTGACTCCAAGACGGAAGGTAAGGGTTCAAAAAAAAAAAGAAAAAAAAAGAAAAACAGAAAAGAAAAGAAAAGAACACCGGACATGAAACATATAGCATTTTGTAGAGCAAAAGAACTGGGCTTACAACCAAAACAGTAGTACATTAGTACACAAATGCCTAAGTCACAAACAATTTGAGATATGAACAGTCACGAATGGGATTTTTTACTTTAACTCACCAGCAGATATTTGAATCACAAGCTTTCACCACCCTCCACTATATAGCCTGCTGAATATTTAGTTTCACAAGTTACACAAGGCTGTCTCATTTAGCTCAGTGTTTATCTGGCCATGGGACCATAGGAGCATCGGTATTGAATTGCTTTTGCTTTCTTCTTTATTTTTGTCTTTATTATCAAGTTTTTCGGCAAATTTCTTAACTTTTAACCATGGGTCCTAGTAACAAAGGAATTAAAGGAGTTACAGCAGCAGCATACTGAGGTTTTGTAGGAAATCAGTGAGGAAGAGACAGAGGTTGATAAGGTAATCAGTACAAGCAAGATTAAGGAAACGTTGAGGATTTGGGGAAAAATTAAACAGTTTCTTAAAAAAATACACCCAGAAAAAGTTACAACAGGTCATGCGTTAAAGCTGTATAATGACATTTGTTTCACACATTATTGAAACATTCTGAAAGGGAGGAAGAAACAAACTTCCATGGAAAGGTTTTTGTTGAAATGGCCTTTAAGTGAAATCAAGATAATTGTGGCAAAACAGTTAACATTCAATGAAGAAAATAATGATAATTTAGTAAAGTTAAAAAATAGCAATTAAGTTTGGCAATAAAGTTACATATCATAAGTAATGTGTAAGATGAAGTTTGTATTTAAATGTAGTATTACATGTGTAGAAAGAAAATTATGTTAAGCCATAGAATAGGAAATTTAAACCTCCACCAGCATCTTTGCCTGACCTTGAAGGTAAGTAACATTCCATAAGCGAGTTTATTTCCTTATATTCTTTCTTATTATCTACAAATACATTTATTTGTTATTTAAAAGCATATAAAATAAAAAATTCATGTGGTTTTTTGGGACAGGAATGAATTAATTGCATTTCCATTAACTTAATGGGGAAATTTGATTTGACACACAAGCAAATTGTTATGAACTTGGCCATGGAAAGAATTAAACTCATGTGACAAGGTACCACTGTAATAATATCTAGCAAAGTTGAGTATAATTATAAAGGGCAAAAACTTAACAAATTTAGCAAACTAAAAGAGCCAACTATTATTGGGAGAGAAACCCAGACCTAGGCAGAAAATTTGATTCATAAGAACTTACAGAGGCAATGAAAAACTAATCACAATCAACCTCAAAAGTTTAAATTATTTTATTCCTGTATGGGAAAATGTCATCTAAGGTCACTGGGAATGGCATCATTGCCTGGATATTTTGAAGGAGAGTATATGGATGGAAGATTCTGGGCTGAGGTGAATAGAATGGAATGAGCTAAAATTGTAGTGGGATAGATCATGAAGAGGTAGGGTGGGATGGCTATCTCATAAGGAGGAAGAAGGAGTGGCAGAACTGCCACAGAGAAGGGAAGGAGAGGGTAGAGAGCTGGTAATAGTAGAACCCTACTCTTATCAGACCTGGAATAAAGAGAGAACAACATATATAATTAGAAAGGCAAAAATTGTCTTTATGTAAAGTGTCTACCTAACTTCAGTCAGGCTTACATAAGTTAACCCCAGTTTTTACCATAAGAATAGAGAAACCAAAGAGAAGGGAAATGTAATAAGGGAGGGACTAGGAAAGGGGAAAACGTAGGGGAAAAAAGGCAAGGAAATAGGGAGAGACTCTTAGGGGATAGGAGAGGAATTTTTAGAGTTTAAATCATTGAGAAGTAGGAGGGCATGGTTGTGGGTATAAGGAAGGGATTTCTTTTTTGAAAGGTAGGTAGAAAAAGAATTAAAAGATTCAAAAGAATAAGTGGGGAGGGACAGGAGAGGGCCAATGTGGAATTAGGCAGGCAAAGGATGAGGATAATGGAGGATTTGGCAGAAGTATGAATTAGAGAAGTATTAGTCAAAGGAAATTGAATATCTGAAGAGGGATATGGAAAGAAAGGAAGAGGGGGACAAATAGTAGGAAGAACAGAGTAGATGGAAATATTCAGGAAATTACATGGAGTGTAATGGGATAAATGCCCCCAGGAGAAGAAAATAGATTTGTGAAAGATCAAAAACTAAGACCTGGTAATGTGTTGTTTACAAGAAACACACTGAAAATGAGAAACACACATGGAGTGAAGGTGAGGGACTAGAGCAGAATATACTATGCCTCAACAGATCCAGAGAAAGCCAAGGTAGCAGTCATGATCTCTGACACAGTTGGGACTAAAAAGGATATAATAATAAAAAGGATATTAAAAAGATATAAAAAAGGAAGGGATGAAAAGGGTAACTATATTATGTTGGGGGAAAAGGTTACTATGAATAATGAAGCATTATCAATATTCGACCTGTATATACCAAGTGTTATATCATCCAGATTTAAAGGAAAAACTAAAGATACAGATAGAAATAGATAACAAAATAATAATAGCAGGGGACTTTAATTTTTCCCCCTCAGAATTAAATAAAGCTAACCAAAAAAAATAAATAAGAAAGAAGTTAAGGAGATGAGTAAAACCTTAGATAAGTTAAATATCATAGTTAAACCTGCATGAGGTTAGTAGCAAATCTAAAATTGAGTATACACATAATTCAAACATAGATCCTGGTGGGACAACAATGTTGTAGAAAGCACAAATATTCTGCAAAAGTCTTACTTTAACGCTCATCATAAATGGAAGTAATTCTACATTCCTCTGGGGTTGTGGTTCCACTGGATATGTCCAAGCTGAAAAGACTTGGTTTTAGAAAAAGTATAGTCCTGGCAATAGATTGTTACCTAAGGACCAATCTAGTTAAATATAGTCCTGGTACTGTATGTTAATTGAGAATCAGACAGATTAAAATGATCAAATTAATTATTGTTAGGAACATGGCCTAATATTACATTGCTAGAGCACCTGTAAATTTTTTTTTAGAAAACGAAGATGGAAATATACATTAAGAACTGTAAAGTTTTCATGCTCATTGATCTAGGGATTCCATTACTAAGGCATTATTAAGATGGTAAAAAAACTATGTATATATGAAAATATTCATGGAAACTTTGTAGTGACAAAATAACTGGAAATAACACAAATGCAATGAATGGGAGAATAGGCTGAATAGATTGAGATATTTGTATTACGTTGTAGTATATTGTATTGTGTTATGTTATTAGAAATGTCAATGGAAATATGTAAAGAGATGAAAAGAATAATCATATTATGATCACATTTTTAAAAATATAACAACCACAAAAACAAAAGAAAAAAGTATCCAAAGGAAACTCAAAAGTGGATGATTAGCACACATATATAGTTTACATATTTTTAAACAAATTGTAAAAAATGTGGAGTTGTAGTTTTGAACATATTTTTATGTGTTTATTTAGGTAAATTTTTTGGTAGTGGTAGTTATTAAGTATGTAATTTTTAAAATAACTAAGTAATTATTTTTAAAAGAATAGTAGGCATTCCAAAAGTTGGGGAAGAGGGGAAAGAGAGCATTCTATGCATGGAAAGGAAGTAGCCAATGCAAAGTCACTGAAATGAAAGGTAGAGTTTCATGAGTGTGGAATCTCAACTAGGTCAATATAATTGGACCATAGAGTTCAAGTAGGGAAGTAATATGCAAAAAAATAAGAAATGCAAGAAGGAGACAGGTTGTAAAGATCTATGAATGCCACAAAGACAACTATTCTAAAGGTAATAAGGAACTATTGGTTGGAGAGGTTGGAAATTGTTTTTGTTTTGGAGGGAGACTGGATTTAAGTAGGGAAATGATATGGTTGTTACTGTCTTTAAGAAAGTCACTTTCAGATATAGCTAAATATGTCTCTGGATTAAAAGTTAGGCTGAGATATAAGAGGCCCTGGGTTCAAATGTGGCCTCCAACACTTCCTAACTGTATGAACCTGTACAAGTCATTTAACCCCAATTGCCTAGCCCTTACCACTCTTCTGCATTGGAGCCAATACTTAGTATTAAGTCTAAGACAGAAGATAAGGGAGAGAGAAGAGAGAGGAGAGAGGAGAGAGAGAGGAGGAGGAGGAGGAGGAGGAGGAGGAGGA
>NC_058132.1:346987692-347006270 GCF_016433145.1 Gracilinanus agilis | reverse complement strand
AGAGAGAGAGAGAGAGAGAGAGAGAGAGAGAGAGAGAAGAGAAAGGGAGAGAAGGAGGAAGGGAGAGAGGGAGGGAGGGAAAGAGGGAGGGAGAAAGAGAGAGGGAGGGGAAGAGGGAGGGAGGAAGGAAGGAAGGAAGGAAGGAAGGAAGGAAGGAAGGAAGGAAGGAAGGAAGGAAGGAAGGAGAAAAAAGGACATCAAAAATATGCAATTCCAGATTTGTTCATTGTTATAAACACAAGTGTTTCCTACATTTGTGCTTCATTAACATTTTTCTCTAAGTTTGAGCCCACTCTTTTCCAAAACCAGTATCTGGATAGGACAATGCTTTCCAGGTACAGGGAAAGAATATTTTGTAACTATTGCTCTTGTTTAACTATTTGAATAAAATGTTTTTGTTAAGGCTGGATGTTAATACAAAAAGACACCTTGATGTAGCAGCTGTCCCAATCTGCAAATTATAAAGGGAAAGAGGACCAAGATAGAGTATTGCAAATAATTAAATATAACTTGGTAGTTTTAGCATTGTTGTCTTTGTTTTTATTTCCTCTTGAAATTCTTTCTGCTCTATTCTGTATATTTTTAAATTTCTTTTTTTTCCTTAAGCAGCACACTTTTCTTTCTTTTCTATTGTCACTATCACTACCCTTCCCACTATCTCCCACAAGCCATTCCTCAAATAAAAACTCTCTCTCTTAAAAAATAATAGTCAAGGCAGCCAGGCCCATCAGTGGATAGAGCACCAAGCTTGGTGACAGGTGTTCAAATCTGGCCTCTGATACTTCCTAGCTGTGTGCCCCTGGGATTGTCACTTAACACATTTGCCTAGCCCTTTCCCTTTTGCCTTAGAGTTACTAAGGCAAAAAGTAAAGATTTAAAAAAAAATAAGTATAGACAACCAAAACAAACCCACATGTTGACAATGTCGATAAATATTTATAGATTAATATAATAAAGAAAGGTATATGTTAGAAATACTTTAAAAGGCATTTCTGTACTAGGGAGAAGAGCAATCAAGAAAGACTAACCTATTCTATTATGAGCTATTACAGCTAGAAGGGACTTCAGATAAAATCTCTAATTTTTACAGATGAAGAAATAAAGACCAAGATAGATCAAGTGACTTGTACAAGATCAACATTGCTAGTAAATGGCAGAGCCAGGAATAGAACTCAAATCTTCCACCTCCTTATCCAGGGCTTTTTCCATTAATACAAGACTACCTTATCTTCATTGAATATGTATTTATTTTGATTAAGTTTATGGTGTTTAACGATTTTTCAAATTTTTTCTGAGCAAAATCAATTTGCTGAAAAATCTTTGTGGCATATTTCATCATACACAAATGTTGAATACATACATATATATAAATAGTATTTGCTTTTTTGAAATTCAATTTAGGCAGATATTATGGTGGAATTATGGAGGAAAAAATATATTTGAAAGAAAATGGCTCCTATAGACCCAAATATAATGGATAACAACCTTCTAGCAAGACACCAAGAACTAAAAAGAGAAGGGAGAGGATAAGCATTTATTAAACCATTTACTATGTACCAGGCACTGTGCTAAGTACTTAGAAGATTAATCAGACAAAGGTTAAAGAAGAAACAGACTCTGGAATTAACAAAAAAACCTTAAGATCATAGAAGTAACATTAGTTGTAATGGAGAAACTCCACCTAACTTAGACAAAGAAAAATTGGAGAAGAGGGGAAATTTTCCCAGGATATCCACCCATAACTAAGAAAAAGTTGTTCTGAATTGAAAGACCAATAATAATTGTGATATGATGGGGGGGGGGGTGGAATGAAAACAACTATGTTCACTCTGCCTATCCTTTGATTTGCTATTCACTGACTCCTCAGATGCTTGGGTAGTACATGTCATCTCAACTCAATGCAACAAACTTTTATTAAGTGCCTACTATGGGCAAAGTACCCAGGTAAGAATAGCATAAACTGTGACCTCCCTAACTATCCCCCCTCCAGGCTCTGGACCTATACAGAATAACTTCAAGCTTGGGAACAACACTAACCTCCAAATCATAATTTTCTAGGGGTATTTTGCTTCCACTTAGATATCCTTCTGAAAAATCTTAGTACATATCTCAAATAAAACTCTTGTCTAGATCTTCACAGAAATGTGTAGAAGAATCCCTAATTCCATATATGAACTTGTTATTCATCCCTTGTTTTCAAAGAGAACCAATAACATCACAGGGTGATATCTTGACTTGAGTGTGAATTAAGGTAACAATACATATGTCAGGCACAGATCAGCCTTTGATTTATTCCCACAGAAAATATACAAATTATTAACAGTTGCCACTAAACCATTAATACAATTCTTTTCTCTCTACAGTGAATCTCACCTTCCCTCTTTGCCCCCTCCCTCCCCTTTCCCAGACCCTTAATATAGTCATCTAGACTTATAGAAACACCATCTGGTCTGGATTCTTAGAAAAACAACTACTCCCTGTCAAGAAAATATTTCAGAGTCCCAGGGATGCATATTGTCTTCTAGCTTTAAGGTACTACACAAAAACCTGGATTCCCCACTCAACCCCAGCCAAAAAAAGGAAATAAACTTGAGGTTGCTAGAGAGGCTATTCTCTTCACATAAAACCTGCAGAGTCAAAATAACTCATGGAAATAGAGATGACAAAATCTGGGTCTTTTGTTTTCTCACATCATAACTTATTCTCTTTGTTGTTCTTCCAGATCTGATTAACCAAGACATTGAAAAAGCCTGACATTACATGCAGTGTTCCATTCATAGTCCCCCTTCTCTGAAAATAAGAAAAAGAAATAAACATTTTCTCATATATCATCTTTGGGGCCAACATTTGATATTATAATATCAAAGCAGGTAGTTTTGATTGTTCTGTTTTCCTTCTTTCCATTTATATTGTTGTAATTATTGTGTGTATTTTCTTTTTGTTTCTGCTTGCTTCACTTGGTTCATAGAAGTCTTCCCATACCTCTCTGTATTCATCATACTTATCACTTCTTAGAACATAGTAATGTTCCATTACATTTAAAAACTTCAATTTGTTTAATCATTCCTCAATTAATGGGTATCTTTGTTTCCAGTTTTTTTACTGCACAAAAAAAAGATACTACTATTTTCATGTATATTGGTGCCTTTCTTTTTGCCAGAACCAATTACATGATCTGTTTTCCATTATAAAATAATGAATTTTTCTTCTGATTTAAAAATTGTCTCTTACTATGAGACTACTGTCCTACCTAGAACTTGGATTTGGTCATCCCTGAATGAATGGGTAATTGAGTTTCTGAAATAGCAAAGCTAAGTTACCAGACTCTAGAACAAAGATAACCAATGTTTGGCTTATCCTAATAATTAATGTGACTAGATTATTCTGAATTGATAGAAAAAGAATCTTCAATCCAAAATCAATCACCTCAGATAAGGACATTAAGAAGAAGACAGAGATTCCTCAGGAGCAAAAGAATATCTATATATTTACCCAAGGAAATCTGAAACTGGGGAATTATTTTTGCCATCTTTTTATAGATTTTTTTATCTTCTTTTTTTGAGATTGGATTTCCCTGTCTTGATCCCTGTTTGGGGAAGTGCAGCAGCAATTCACCAGCCATTGCCTATCATCAAAGAAGTTTTAACCAAATACATTTTTTTAAAACTGGTGTCCCTCTACTATTCAACATAGTGCTTAAGCCCTCTTGCAGCTCAGAAGTCCCAAATTCAATCTGTCTAAGAGACTCAACCACTCCTAATAACAGGGATTACAGATGTGAGCCCCCACTTCCAGTCTGGATTTAAACTTTGCAGGACAGAACTTAAGCAACAGATTATTTCCTCTAAGGCAAAGGTGGCTAAAGTATAATTCTTGGAATCTTTCAGATAGTCCTGAGGGTCAAAATTTTTTTAATAATAATTCTAAGCTGTTTTTTACCTATTAAAATACTCCTCCTGTTTCCAACTATATATCTGAGGTCAGAATTTCTTCAAATGATTCCATCAATAAAACACACTGCAACAGATTAAATGCAGAGCAGATTTGAAAATCCAACTGTTTTCTATTAAATCAGACATTAAAGAAATTCACAAAAATATGTAGAACAATGCCAGTCTTGTCACAATGTTTTTGTTTTGGAAATAGTTATTGTTCATAAAAATTATATTATTTATGTTAACATGAATTGGTTTATCATTTTTAAATCAATCTTAAATAAATTAATATTTTAAAATTTCATCAGTACTAATTTCCAGTATGATAAATATTAAAAAGATATAACCCAGATAAACAAAAGCTCCTTGAAGTCCTGTTATTAAGAATATAATATGCTCCTAAAACCAAAAAGTTTGAAAACTGCTTCTCTACAGTATTTTGTTCATAATTAAGATATGTTGCCACAAGTTAATGGTAAACCTTAGTCATGATTTTATGGCATGATAATCTTGGACACCAATCAGCATGGTTACCTATAAAAAATTAGCACATATTTCCATTAAATTTTGATTTTGTTGATGTTTGCAATAGGTAGGAGTATAGGTGAGTTTTTCTTTAATTTTTAAGCAAAAATTAAATTCTACTTTTTTATTTTTTTTTAAAGTGTCTAAGACTTTTTTTTCAAACCCTTAACTTCTGTGTATTGGCTCCTAGGTGGAAGAATGGTAAGGGTGAGCAATGGGGGTCAAGTGACTTGCCCAGGGTCACACAGCTGGGAAGTGTTTGAGGCAGGCTTTGAACCTAGGACCTTCTGTCTCTAGGCCTGACTCTCAATCCACTGAGCTACTCAGCTGCCCCCAAATTCTACTTTTTTAAATGAGAGCAAGACTTAAAGAAATATTACTTAACAATGGCTTTATTTTGGTTTGTGAATACTATTTTCAACTCTCTCCTAATATAAATTTGAGTTAGACTCTTGAGGCTTGTCCATGGCATCATGACTTTAAGTTAATTTGGCAGTAAGCAACTTTACAGAGAGCTTCTTTACAGCTGCTAATCTTTGATCTAATGAAAAAAATTTCACTGCTTTCAGCTTAATAGGAAGACATTAAGTTGTCCTCTTAACATTCATAATCAACTCTCAAAGAACTAAGTTATCTCAGTTTTTGTCTCCTATAAAACAAACCATAAAGCATAAAGACCAAATATAGGAAAGGTTCACTAAAAAGGGCGAAGCACTCCAGGAACTCATGGTTGCAGATGACATTCTGTCAAACTCCTGACCCTTCTAAATTAAAAACGTAACTACTAAAAGTAGTTGGATATACATTATAAATGAACCATGAACTTAGCCTAGAATCAAAATGGAAGAAAAGTAAAGGGTTAATTACAGATTGTATTTCAGAAAATAGACATTGCTCTTAACGATCTCAAACTGTTCTTACAACTGAGATCTGGTATCTTAGTACTAGCATCCTTCTCATGATTCTATATGGCTTTCAATCATGGAATATCTCAGTTTCCAAAGAATCTAAACTGGAGATGATATAAAGTAAAATAGAAAACTGTGTGATTGGTTTTTGCTTGTGTATGGGTATGTGTGTAGAGTACATATGTTTGCACATATATATTTATATATAGGTTGAATATTTTGTTTTGTTTCATTGGGGTAAAGGAAATTTTTCTTCATATTTTTTAACAAAAATTGAATTCTTTTTTTAAATGAGAGCAAGATTTAAAGAAATACTACTTAACTGCATAGAAGTGTGTGTGTGTGTGTGTGTGTGTGTGTGTGTGTGTGTGTGTGTGTAAGCATTATCATCCCAATAGAATTTTGCCTTTGTATCCTCTGCATCTGGCACCATTTGTTGGCCATAACAGGAACTTAATAAATGCTTGCTCCTTGGGCTAAAGTTCTTGGCAACATATTAAAAATACTCTGTACTAGAAATACTAAAAGAGATACCTTTCAGTAAATGTGTAATCAGAAAAAGAATCAAACTGTTATTTTAGCAAAGGTAAAAAGATCATTGCTGGATAGAACAAAAAGAACTAGGCCAAGTCCTCTAACATGTTGAGGAGACCCTCCCTGGAAGATTGGTAAGAAGGCCTAGGCAAGAGTGACTCAGAATAAGAAAACCTGAATGGGCAACAATTTGCATCACTGGAAGGATCATCTATCTTAATGAGATCACAAATCCATGGGAGAAACATAAATCTGCAAGGCATCGTGTACTTGAGAGGTCAAACCACCACAACTCTGACCACAATCTCCCCTCAGATCCCAGTAGAGACAACCCAGCACCTGAATCCAAGAGCCTCAGAAATAATGATGCTTCCAGTAGAGTGTCCTAAGGGAAGCAACTCTTGTGGAGATGTTGCCTGGCAATTGCTGTGGCAGGTGTTATAGCCACAGGTGCTTAAGACCCAGAAGAGAAAGTTTTTGCCCTCAATGTCTTAGACATTGTCAAATGACCCAGCATCAGAAGTTGATATGATTTCTATTGGTAGAAATAACACTAATGAAGAGACATTTTTATCTATTTCACCACTATGCCCTAAGGACTATAAGAACCTTTCCTTCTGACTTGTAGCTGAACTCTGCTGGATATGTTGTCTCTCCCTTAATGAATGAGTTCATTGAAAGTAGGGACTGCCTTAACTTTCTGTTTGTATCTCCAGAGTTTAACAATGTTTTGTGCAGTTTTGCTCAATTTTTTTTATTCATTTGTTCAAATATTTGCCAAAGTAAGATTAATAGATCACAGCAACATAGACCCTATTTTTACCATTGTAAGAATACATGATTTTCCTTTCAAATCAAAAGAATCTTTCTGACTAATTTGTTTCAGGCTTCTCCTGGCTACAAGGTACTGATACTAGATTTTGCTGATTTATTTTCATAGTATTTAAAGGATCATAGGCAGGAACTTTGGGGATGGGGGGGTGGGAAGAAAGCCAAAGAGAGGAGTAAAAGTAGAAGCCACCTGAAAGGATAAGCATTATTATCAAAATACAAACTTTTGGGTTTGATGACAAAGTTATTAATTTTTTGTTTATTTGTTTGATCTTTTTTAGTTTTATTCACTAAATGAAACATGTGAAGCAGTATTAAAGACTGAAGTCCAGGAGATTGAATAAGAGGAAGAAAAGAGGAAAGGAAACTGCTCATAATTAGAGCACAGATCTTCATTTGGAATTTGTAACTCTAAAAACTTTGGACTTTCCTCCTAACAAAAATTGAAAAAAATATTGGCTGTTCAAACAGATTTGGTAAACTGCAGGGCTGCCTATTACAGAATATTACATAATAATCAAGCAGTTGGAGCATGAGTAGGATGGATTTAACCACAAAATTTTGAGCCTTCTCAGATTTCAGGATGTCATTGCAGACCCTTCAACCCTAAGAACTGAAAATAATCAGAATCAACTGGGTAAGTACATATGGTGATTAGAATTCAAGTAGGTGACAATTGGAGAATTGCATATGTTACTTTTTAATCTTCTCCTATTTTAGTAAAAATCTGCTGAATGGTGTGTTCATACTTCAAGTGGGTTTTAGATGTCTCCTACTCAAGCTTGTTGTAAGATTTGTCTAACTGAAATTTCATCTTTTAAAAAAGTTATTGTTTTAACTTGATTCATGTTGACCATGAGTTGAAACCAGAAGGAAGGAGGTGGTGAATGAAAGGGGGAGGGGGGCAATTAACAAGTATTTATTAAGTGCCTTACTTTGTGCCAGACACGTGCTGGGAATACAAACCTAAAAAGAAAAATAGATCAAGTTCGTCCTTGCCCTCAAGTAACCTATATTCTAATGGTAGAAGAGATCATATAAATGAGGATCTAGAAAGAAAGTGAAGGGATGTGGGAAGAGACACACACTCCAGGGCATGGTAACAAAGTCCAGAGAATTAGGAATGGTCCGGACCCTTCCGCAAAACTGAGGTTCCCAGAAGAACTCATCAGTGTAAGGAGTCCCATAGGGAAGAGGAAGACACCTGAGTCATGGTGGTAAAGACCAGAGAAGAAGACATGCCTGGTCAGGGCTGTTTTTCAAGATGGAAAGCATTGCAAGGAAGACCTAGCCAGGGGATGATGGGAGCTAGTATTGAATAAGGATAATCTTGAAATCATGAAAACACCAGTGAAAAACCAATTCTTCCAAAATTCCCAATTCTTCCTTCACCACTCAACACTTCCCATTTCCATGAGGGACTAGAAGACATCCTTAGTGCTTCATAAATGTATGATTTCATCAGTGCACACCCTCCACTGACATGCATCACTGGATTTGTCTGACTCTGTATACTATCTTCACAAGTCGCAGCCCAAAAATTAATCAGCTGGGGGCCAAGCCTCTGCCAGCAAGCCATTTGACACTTAGGCTGGATCTCATATTATAAATATACAATTCAATTGCTGGTCCCATACTCAAAACCTTTATAGCTTCTCAGAACTAACCAAGGCTTCAGAGGCATGATTTGATGGTTGTTATGAAAAACATCTGTGAAGGCTTTAGAGGACTAAATTTTTTTTATCTTATCTGTAAAGTATAGGTATCACTTTGTACTACCTACCCCAAAGAGTTGTGAGTTAAAGTATTTTATAAACCTTAAAGCATCATGTAAACATGAGTCCTTTGGTTGGGTTTTGGTTTTTGGTTTAGTTTGTTTTGTTTTTGTCTACACCTGTCATTTCACTGAAATAGAAAATTCCTGAGTGGGGAAAACTCCATCTACCAATGCAAATCAGCAACTGTTTTGCAATTTATAATTTTGGAAAGTTGACTAAGGCATTGAGAGATCGTGACTTGCCCAGGGCCACAGAACTAGTTGTGTGTCAGAGGCAGAACTTAACCCCATGCTTCCCCACTCCCAAGAGAACTCCATATTCACTCTATGCCATGCTTTCGAATTATGCTTTCTGACTTTCTAATTATCATTGCTGTTGTGCTCACTGTTATGTTTTGTTTAAAAAATTTTAATTCTAGTAGAGTTACAAGTGTTTATATAAATGTAAATCTTGCTAAAGCAGTTCATCTCTTACTAGATGCTGTGGGGAGGGTATGTATGGGTACACGGGTACATTTACATGCACATTTGTATAAACTGGTTGCTAGGGAAAACCTCAACTGAAGATTAAAAGTTATTGTCTGCCAATCGAGAGTAACATGTAGCATCTGGTAATGCTTGTTAGGCAGAAGAAAAGTGGGAAGGGCACTTTCTTTTTTTTAAGAAGAAAGTAGAAAATTGTCCCCTTCTAACTGGAAAAGATTATAGTCACAGGTTTTGGTTCTGACAATATTCCTGTCACTGTAATCTTATCTTTCTCTCTTTAGCCTTCCATCTGGGATAGGTCTGATGGTTGAGCTCAGTGATGATAGAAAAGTAAAGATTATTTCATCAGCTGAAGAAAAATGTTCTTAGTAGAAGGAAATCTGGCAGAAAAGGAAAGCTACCTGAAAGGGTGTTTGATGACAAGCTGGGTTGAAGTAAAAACAATGAAGGCTTTTGGTTCTGAGTTGAGAAAATGAGAATCAGTCTAGTGATGATTCTACTTTCTACTTGCTATATGATCCCAGGCTAATCACTAAGACTCCCTAAGCTTGTTTCCTCATCTTCAAAGTGAAGATAATAATACTTATATCTATATCATAGGGTTGTTATAAAAATAAAATGAGATGTTACATGTAAAATGTACGTTAAAAGTAAAAGAACCTATCCATGGGTAATCCTTTCCCTGAAGATTTGATATGGGGAATTGATGGAACAGGAATGCTAGCATTATAGGCATTAAGGATTCTCCACAGCTTTTCTTTTGAAATTTCCACAGCGTTTAACCTTGGAAATAACTTAGACTGAGAAGTCACATGGAAAAATGAAGGAGAGAGAGGACCATGCGCCATGCTGAACCACCAGGGAACTATGGAATTCTATTTCTGTTACAGAAAGCATGGAAAGTCAGTAGATCTGAGAATTCATAATTTGTGGAGAAATCAGGAAGACAGGGAGAGATAAGATCAGGTGGGCCAGTTCCGGCAGAGTGGAACAGAAAGTAGACCAAGTTTGGTAAGACACATATAATTTAGTATAGTATGTATCTTCTTCTTGATTCCCCTAGAAGATTCCTGATATCCCCTCCTGATTTTCTGATTCTCCACTTCCTGGGGAAAGGTCCAGTACTCTTCAACCTAACCACTCTATTTTCCATTTCTCTCTCTGACTTGGTAGGACAAGTTCTAGTAAAAGGAAGAGATTCAACTTTGTCAGCTATAACTATCATATACATGCAAGCTGGTTCCATTAAATGTATATCTACATTCCTTGGTATTTGTAATTGCTAGTAAAATGGATGTCATTTACAAGAGAAATAGAAAATTTCTAATTTAGTCATCTCTGACGTATCCATACTCCAGACCATTTGTGCACCTAAGAAAAACTTTATTGAGAAAATAAGCCAATAGTCATGAGAGGTAAAGGTTAGTGTGTTCAGATCATCACACACTTTGCATATAATACCCAACCAAAGCTCCACCTGGCTATAAACATAAGGTATTATTATTTTAAAATTCATACATTTAGGTAAATCTTTTTTTTCCCTGAAGTTTTCAAGTAAATCAAATCTCTTAACAGGTGTGTCTTGCCTACACCCCTATTTCTGGACTCTGAGCATTTTCATGGACTTGTTCCTCATTCCTGGAATGCTTCCCTTCTCCAACTCTGCTTCCTACCTTTTTTGGATTCCTAAAGGACTCAAAGTCCTACCTTCCCCAACAAGCCTTTCCCAGTCCTCCTTAATCTTAGTGCCTTTTCTCTGAAATTATCCCCAATCTATCTTGTATATATCTTATTTCTACATGGTACATAACTATTTTCATATTGTATCCCCAATTTGACTGTGAGTTTCTTGAGAGTGAGTATTGTGTTTGGAAAGAGACTTTTTTTTGCCTTTCTTTGTATCTCTGGTGATTATCATCATAGTGCCCAAAATACAATAGAACCTATCTGTGAGTAATCTCATTCCTGAAGAGTTGATAGGGAGACTTGATGGAAGAATAGGAATGCTAGCATATAGCATATACTAAGGATTCTCCATAGCTCTTCTTTCCAAATTTCCACAGCTTTTAATGTTGCATTTAGTTATTACTAATTGACTAACAGCCCGCTAGCTAGTGAACCAAGCACTATGGCTACTGTTAATGAGAGCCACAAAGGAGATTGAGTTTTCCCACTTAGCAGGACCAAGAGGCCAATGGAGCTTCTCAATGAAATGCCACCTTCTCTTGGACACAGTTTGAAGAGGGTACTCGGAAAGAGGCTGAGAGCTAGCTAATGGTTAAAGAAAAATTAAGATTAGGAAAAAGCTAAGAGTAATGGGAAATAATATCATGACATAGCTCCTGGAGAAGGAAGGAAAGGAAAGGAAGAAGCATGTTCATTATATTGGATACCTATACATCTATACTTTACACTGGAATCAATCTTCCAAGGCAAATAGAGAAGCATAACTAATAAGGAGGCAGTGTAGTTTGGTGAATAAATACTAGACTTGGCATATCCGGTTTGAATCAGAGCTCTATCATCTCCTAGCTATATGACCTTGGGCAAGTTATAACTGAATATACTTGCTTTCTGGAATAAATCAGTCTGTCATGAGTTTGGGTGGCATGACCTAGTGTCCTTGGAGTTTGATCCTTCTGAGAAGAGCAGCCCATCAAGATTTCCATCTCAGATTAGGTCAAACCCTAGTCCTAAGACAACAAGTGTTCTAAAGCCAATTGTGGAATAGTGGAAAGAGTATATTAGATGTACTAGTACTCAGAGGACTCTAGTTCAAATCCCGGATCTGTTATTTATTTCCTGTACAAATATCTTCATCTAATTGGGCCTCAGTTTCCTCATCAGAATAAGATAGGGTTGCATTTACATTTATCGACCTCTAAATTTTCTTCCTGAGTTCAAATCTGGTCTCAGACACTTACTACCTGTGTATACTGGGCAAGACATTTAACCTCTGTTAGCTTTATTCCCCTGGAGAAGAAAATGGCAAACCACTCCAGTATCTTTGCCAAGAAAAACCCAAGGACCATACTGTCCACAAAGCTTTGGACCCAACTAAATGACTGAACAACAAAAAGTTTTCTTCCTGTTCTAAATCCTATAAAAATATTCATCCACACCCTCTTTCATTACCACTGTAATAGGTACAGACTTTAAAAGTATAAAAGCAGATTTTTGCAAGTATATTAGGGAAAGCCTGTGCCAGAAGTCATGGACATTCTGAATAGAATGCAGGGGGTAGGGAAGAGAAAGCTAAGCAACAGACATTGCTGTTTTAAATGGGGTTTGGAGCAGAAGTGCAATCTGCAGTCTCCTTTTGACCTGGGATCTTGGAGAGTGGCGAAGGTTGAAAAGGCTGAAGACATCATCCTGCAAGTCAACTCTGAGTAGGGAAGAGAACTGTGTTCTGGTGGACAGCTTGCAGGCATCTTTCCCTACCTGGTTATTTTTGGATCATCGGCAGTGGAGGAGTTGGTTCCTGGTATCCTGAAGACATCTCTGGATCAATTGTGAGACCCCAAACCCAAGTCCTCTTCCTCAGGTCCTTAGCCAAGCTATCAAACCTGGCAGAAGCTAGGTTGGCTAAGGAACTTACCCCTTTGACTCCAGTCCTGGGCAGTTAGACATAGATTCACCTCATCCCCTCTCCTATCCTCTCAAATTACAATTGAACTGTTTCCCTGTGTATTTTCTTTGTACCCTAAAGTTTCCATAGGGTGTGTATATTTATTATACTCTGAGTTTATCCCTTGTCTAGGTGGAGCAGGGTGATAGTTAAGACCAACTGTCACTTCTGCCAACAGTCATTTCCCTTAACAGCTAAACCCAGTTTCCTTAACTTGTTAAGTCCCCACCTATTGTCCATTCCTGTCTCCTACTTACCCTTCTAAACCCACATATAATATTTAACTCCCCTGTTTTCCTCCATAAGACTGTTGATGTTACCTCAAAATGAATTTGTCTAGCCATGCACTGAAGCTAACTGGTCTCATGCAGACCATCCTCTTCTTGGCTAATCTTGGGCAAATACTGCTTCTCTTTTCCTAGATTTATAAAAATGGCTGGTCCTGTATCCTTGACAGTTTACCTGCCTTCTAAATCTGAATGTGCAATACCCCTATTCAGTTTGACAAACTCAGATGTGGCAGACTCAGATTTCTACTCCAGCCATTTGCCTAAACTGTGATACCAATCCACACGCAAAATGCCTCAGGCTTCTCCTCAATCAAGAAATTGCATTTAATGCCCTGAGGGGGAAAATGGTCTTTGATGAGTCTCAGTGTTAGCAGCCAATCCAAATCCATTAACTTCCACATCTGGAAATAAGGTGAGCAGTAAAAAATGAGTCTGATGGCCTCAATCTAGTTCTCATTTATCAGCATCACAATAACCTGGCTCAAAGACACACAATTCAGAATGATTGGCTGAATTTGCCAAAAGCTCCCAACAGTGTGTGGAAGGTTGAAGGACAAGGCTTAGTAGCATTGGTCGAATTATTTGAAAGGGTCACCTCTGGAGTTGGAGAGGTCAAAATGAAAGTAAGTACATTGTAAGAGCACTTTAGAAACTAAAATTCAGAAGAAATGTGTAAGTATTTTATGGATCAAGATAAGTGGCTGCACTACTCTGAAGGATTTAGACCTCAAACTGTCAATGGCATCTCTCCCTTACTTAAAAATAATGGTCATAATAGTAATTCTTGATATCCTAATTCCATCTATAAGTCACTGTACATATTCTATTCTATTTAAGGCAAGTAGGTAGTATAATGGATGGGGTGCTGGAGTTAGAGGGAGGAAAACTGGAGTTTAAATCATGTCTCAAACATTAGATTGTTATGTGAATCAAATGAGATAATATATGTAAAGTGTTTTGTAAAATTTAAGTTGCTATTTAAATGTCAGCAATTTTTGTTACTATCCGACCCTCATGAAAATGCCTGGAGGTAGATAGGTCAGGTATGATTATTCCCCGTTTGCAGATGAAGAAACTGAGATAGACAAAAGTTAATGTGTGTTTGAGGAAGCACATTAGTAGCTGAGTTGTAACTGCAACAGAGTTTCCTTAAATTAAATCACACAATCTGAAGAAAGAGAAAGAAACGGGATGCTCAGCATTTTTTCTTTTTATAACAACATGGAGTACTAAAGAAATAGATCTTAAAGAGTTCTATAATAATCCTAGCCCTTTTATTCTTTATTTAATATATCATATTATTACATATTATATATTATATTTATTATATATTATTAATTTAATTTAATTAATTTAACTTTAATTTTCAATTAATAAACCTGTTTTCTCTCCTTACATCCACCTTTACTGGAAAAAGCAAAGGAAACCCTTTTAACAAAAGTGTAATGAGCGGGGCAACTGGATAGCTCAGTGGATTGAGAGCCAGGCCTAGAGACAGGAGGTCCTAGGTTCAAATCTGGCATCAGACACTTCCCAGCTGTGTGACTCTGAGCAAGTCACTTTAACCCTCATTGCCTAGCTCTTAACACTCTTTTGGCTTGAAACTAATACATAGTATTGATTCTAAAGTGGAATGTAAGGGGTTTTTTTAATGCATTGAAGCAATACTAATTTCATACTGCCTGTATTCAAAATCTGTATATCTCTACATATAGCCCGAGCATGGATTTTACCCTGCCAGGAGATGGGCAGTCTATTTCACAAATCTTTTGGAATCGTGGCTGGTCATTTTTTTAATTGGAGTTCTTAAGTTTTTCAAAGTTGTCTCTCTTTCAAATGTTGCTGTTATTGTGTCAATTACTCTTCTGCATCTACTCATGTTACTCGGTACCAATTTATGCAAATCTTCTTAGGTTTCTCTGAAACCATCCTCTCCATCATTTTTAGTATTCCATTACAATCATAAACTATCATTTGTTCAGCCATTTCCCAATTGATGAGCTGTCTTAGCTTACAGTTCTTTGCTACCACAAGAAGACCTGCTATAAACAATTTTTAATGTGAGTCCTGTTCCCCTTTCTTTGATGTGTCAGTCTCTATAATGAAGAAGAGGCTAAGACAACAAATAGCCATGATTGCCAGATCATTTTTAGAAAGACTTGAATTATGGAGAACTGGGGATGAGAATTTGTTTTTTTAACATCCAAAATGCATAAATAAGAAAAAGAACTAATTACTCTAAAAATAAGAAAAAAAAAGATTCTTTCTTTAGAGCCATGAGAAAGGGCAAGTATTAAAATTCACAACAGTCAAAAGTTAATGAGCATGTTACATCATTGCCCATAAGTGGTCTTATTTCTTTAAATTTTTCTCTAATTGTGGATAATTTTGATAAATATAATGATCAACTTTTATAAATATAGTGATTGCTCAATATGTATGTATATCTCATTAAGTTAAGAACTTTTTTTTTAATCCTTATCTTCTCTCTTAGAATTGATGTATCAGTTTCAAGGCAAAAGAGCTATAAGGGCTAGATGATTGGAGTTAAGTGACTTGTCCAGGATCATCTAACTATAGAAAGTGTCTGAGGTCAGATTTGAATCCAGGACCTCCTATCTCCAGGCCTGGCTCTCTATCTACTGAGCCACCTAGCTGCCCCTAAAATGTGTACTTTTAAAATAATTCCATTTTAATATGCCAGGTACTTCTGCTGAGAAAGATGGAGTGCAGACTAAAATGAAAACAGTCATTGACCTCAAGTAACTTACAGTCTAGAGCATTGATGGTCAAACTCTTTAAAGAGGGGGCCAAAGGAAAGGAAATGTTCATCTGTCAGTCTGTTTCTAAGACAACTCTTTGGAAGTTTCATTGTATTGTACTCATTGTATTTGTCAGATTAGGAATAATGTCCTGCAGTCAGATAGGATAGAACATTTCAGGGGGATGCATCTGGCCCACGGGCTGTAGTTTGCCCATCACTGGTCTAGAGCTAAAATGTAAAGGCATAATTGAGTGAGAAAAATGAAAACATGTCATATTCTCTCCAATAGAATTAGCTCCATCTGTGGTAAGCCTATGAGTGCTAGCCTGGGTACCATGGTACTATGAGCCCATATTTACCTGGTAGAATTAACCCAAATTGTTTGCAAATCCAGGGAAGTCAAGTGAAGGCAAGCATTTCAGAAAGCCATCGAAATGAAAAGCCTCTTAGCTGAGCTAGAGGACTCTGTCACACATTTAGTACAAAACAAAGAGGCAGTAAAAGGGGAAAAATTAAAAGTGATCATTTAGTAAAAACAACTTCCTTTTAACCTAGGAAAGTTTGCCAATGCTAATGGCCCTTTTTTCTTTAAGGAAATAAAGGACTCACATTAGCCTCTTTCCTTTCAAAGAGTTGGAGGGGGGGAAGGGAAGAGAGATATTAATGAAATTCTCCCTCCTCCACCTCTAAGCTTCAATGTTTTCCCATCGTCTTCCTGCTCTTGATTCCTCTCACCATCCATGGAGAGAGAGCCCATGCTGAGATCTCTGCATGAAACCATCAACAGCAGCTGTTAATGGGAAGCCTAATGGCCCTTTAATGGGACTAGTAATGCTAATAGATTTGTAAAGATAATATTTATAATAATAAAAAGAACTCTGCTCCTAAGGAGAGGGCCGAACTGGCCTGGTTGGACCTTGCTAAACATAGTAAAATAAGGGGTTAGCCCACTTAGAAGAATCAATTTTCCAAAAACATTCATCATTCTTCTGAAAGCTTCCATAACACCCACTACAACTGACCCAGCACCAGGAATAATAAATGACCATCCCAGCCCAGTGTTGGGTTTGAACTGTGAGTGTCAGGCATAACACTTGTTTAAAATAATAAATAATAGCCAAAGATTTCAGCTTCCCCTTTCTTGCATGCTTAGAGAAATAGTGTCATATATTTCCAGTTGGCAGGGACCCCTCCTCAGAACTCATCAGGTCCAGCTCTTTTCATTTTACAGAAGAAAAATAGACTGGCTGGGACTCAAACATGCAATTAGTTCAATTCACAGGCAGCCATCCCTTCACAGTGAGGGAATGACAGGACTAGAATTTTCTCAGATCCTCCACTGTGAATCAGACAAACAGGAAATTTCCAGCCCATTAAGTATGGTTGCACACAGAAAAAGGTGGTCTGTCTTAAATGGAACTCCCCCACCACCCCTTCATCGTCCAACCTCAAACATCTAACGGAGGCTCCTAGAAATGAAAGTTTGCATCACACTCTATGTATTCAGAGGAGAATACCTAAAATAGTAAAGGGCATTAAGGAGAGGCTGGAAGAACCAGGAATATTTTAGCCTCAAGAGGAAAGACCTAAGGAGAGAGGATCATCAGCTAAATGATAAGGAATATAGAACATTGGACTTTTATTCTGGGAGACTTGATTTTGAATCCTTCCTTAGCTACTTGTTATCCAGTGACCCTGGACGAGTCATTTAACCTCTCTTCTTCCTCCTCTGTGGAATGAAGATAATAATAGTATCTTCTATTATTAATATCTAAAAAAACAGGATTTTGTGGGGGCTAAATAAGATAACACATAAGCCTTTTGCAAACATTAAAGCATTATTAAGAGTTAATCTGTTGAGGGCATCTGGGTTGCTCAGTGGATTGAGAGCCAGGCCTAGAGACAGGAGGTCCTGGGTTCAAATCTGACCTCAGACACTTCCCAGCTGGGCAAGTCACTTGACCTCCCTTGCCTACCCTTACCATTCTTCTGCCTTGGAACCAATACACAGTATTGACTCCAAGATGGAAGGTAAGGGTTTAAAAAAAAAAAAAAAGAGTTAACCTGTTATTGTTAGTGAGGTAGCTAACAGAGTATTTGTAGCGCTGTCCTATGGAGGAAGGATTTGATATTTGTTTATTCCAAGAAGACAGAGAGCTAAGAACAAGGGATAGAAGCTCCAAAAGGGCAAATTTAGATAGCGTCAGGAAAAACTTCGTAGTAATTTTTTGTTGTTCAGTCATTTTTCAGTCGTGTCCAACTATTTGTGATTGCTTTTGGGGTTTCCTTGGCAAAGATACTGGAGTAGCTTACCATTTCCTTCTCCAGCTTATTTTACAGATGAGGAAACTGAGGCAAATAGGGCTAAGTGACTTGCCTAGGGTCACACAGCTGGTAAGTATCTGAGGCCATATTTGAATTCAGATCTCCCTTTCGCCAGGCCCAATGCTCTATCCACCTACCAGTTAGTTGTCCTTGTAATGATTAGGGCTCTCTAAAAGTGGAAAGGGTTTCCTTAAGGAGTGATAAGCTCTCCCTCACTGGAGGCCTTTAGGTGGTCGGTCAACCTGAATTTATTAAAATGTCTAACACATGCCGGGCCCTGTTCCAAATCCTGGAGATAAAAAAGAAAGGCAAAGGCCAGACCTTGCTCTCAAGAAGCTCTCAGTCCAACGTGTCATTTAAACAGAAGCTGGATGACCATTTGTAATGTGTTTCATAGCAGAGATTTCTTTTAGGTATGTGTTGCACTGAGGTCTTTTTCAAATCAGAAATTCTGTGATTTTGTAATATTTTAGTACTTAAAGAAAGTGAAAGATCACCGAGGAAATCACAAGGCATTCAATATCGGCAGGGGCAGAGCCATCCAGTCATTTCTACTGAGAGCCTCATTGTTTACT
>NC_058132.1:346953991-346977548 GCF_016433145.1 Gracilinanus agilis | reverse complement strand
GAGAGGAGAGGAGAGGAGAGGAGAGGAGAGGAGAGGAGAGGAGAGGAGAGGAGAAGAGAGGAGAGGAGAGGAGAGGAGAGGAAAGGAAAAAAGAAGGGAAAAGAGGGAGGGAGGTTAGGAGGGAGGGAAGGAGGAAGGGAGGGAGGGAATTGGGGGGAGGGAAGGAGGGAGGAATTAAGAGGTTCCAATCACTGTGCTAAGAACTAGATGAATAGATTAGCACAGGGAAAGAATCATGATCTCTGGAGCTCTGGTCCAGAGGGTGCTATTTCACACTTCCAGAGAAGTGTGTGGGGAAAATAGAAGTACAGATGGCAAGATCTGGGCTAAAAGGAGATGTCAAGGGGAAAAATGCTAAGTTCTAGTGAGGTTTGCCTCTCTCTTCCTTCACAATGCTATGAAACCTCCACGTGGATTAATATGATTGCCTGTGAATGATAGATTGATAAATCATTCATTAAGTACTTACTGTGTTCTAGGCACTGTACTGAATGCTAAGAACACAAATATAAATTTTTTAAAAAAGATAATCTCTACCCTCAAGAAGTTTACATTCTTATGGGATGGAAGAAAACAGATAAAAAGGAGCTAGAAAGATGATAGTGCCCTTCTGAAATGGCCATCTGAGATAAAGAGTTACCCATCAGGAAAAGTGGGGCCTTTTAGGACCTTGGTCCTCAATTGCATTGTGTATAGTAATCATATCATACATTTTTAAGTAGTTAAATAAGTAAACTGTATGTCTATAATATGTATGTATGTCCACATATGTACATACTTGAAGTATATGTATGCATGAACAACGTAAATGTGTTTTCAATTTTGTGATAGTTAAGGAGACTGAGATTTAATTGGATTGATAAAGGTTTACTGACAAGGGCTTAGTAACCATCACAGCAGCCCTTTACTCAAAAGCCTTTGATGGCTCTTCATTGCTTAACAAATGAAACAAAGTCCTGAGTCTGGAGATATATGTGTGTGTGTGTGTGTGTTTGTTTATATATATATATATGCCACAATCTGTATTCAAGCTAATTCTTCATTCTTATCTTATAGACCTCTGTTCAAACATGTTTCTATCAAACTGTACTGTTTCTCTGTCTCATAGGAGCCATGTCCCATCTCTCCACCTTTCTTCATTCTCTGCCTCTTGTCTGGAATGGCCTTTCCTCAATCATTCAATTAAAAAATATTAATTTCCTACTCTGTGAAAGGTACTGAGAATACAAAAACAAAGAATGAAACCTTCTATCTTGTCAAAAAGCTTTCAGGGCCAGACCAGGTAGGTAGATCAAGCCTGGAGTTCGGAGGATCTGTGTTCAAATCTGGCCTCAGACACTTCATAGCTGTGTGACCCTGGGCAAGTCTCAAAGAAGAAAATGTCTCCCTAAAAATTAGAATTGGGTAAATAGAAGCTAATGACTTCACAAGACAGCAAGAAACAATAAAACAAATTCAAAAGAATGAAAAAAATAGAAGAAAATTTGATATCACTCACTGGAAAAAACAACTGACTTGGAAATAGGTCCAGGAGAGATAATCTAAGAATTAATGGATTGCCTGAAAGCCATGATCAAAAAAATATATCTGGGAGTAGATTATCTCACAGTGAGAAGGCAAGAAAAATCAACAATGGAAAGGAAGATGAGGGGGTGGCAGATGTTATAGGAAACTTATAGGTAGGACTTATCATAGTGAGTAAAGAAACAGTCCAAGCAAAAACCTGGCTGAAGCTGTGAACATTCCAAACCCAGAATGTTGAGAGAGGCTGGTCCTCAGAGACTAGGAGAAAGTTGACAGTTTTTACCCTGGAGAAGCTGGAGGCTGTGGCTACTGATCAACTAACTAACTAGCCTGTGGACTTTGGGGGATCTTAAAAGAGGAGCTAAGCTTGAATCACTGAGGGATCTAGGTTGAGTGAGGTGCTTTTCCTGTTGTTGGTGGACAACTACAGAAAGCCCTGTACTCCCTAGCTTATTGGATTTAACTTGCTGTTTCCTGAAGTGTTCCTGTGACCTGATTTCATCTGAAAAACATCCTGGGACATGCTTCATGAGATTCCCAAATCCCTTTGCCTTGTCAGCCCTGTAAGAGCTGGCTATTTATAGATAGAGGAACCATTTTCCCTAGTCAACATTCCTTGACAGTTGGCCATAGACTTAAGGGTTTAGATATCCCTCTCACCTCCTTACCTTGTTAAACATTAAACAACCCTTTTATAAAACTTCTTGGTAGTCTCCTTCCCAGTCTTCAAGAATCAACTTAATTTAAACTGTTTCCCTGGCTGTGTTGATCTCTGTTTCTGTTTGTTTCCCCAGCTAAGTGTGTTATTTTGTAACCTCTCCCAAGTCAGCTGTGGGCTACTTTTAACCCACCTTTATAGGTGTTAACCCTCTCATTCCCTACCTATTCTCCATTCCCCTAAAAATACTGTTATAGACAATGCTTGAACAAAGTGGGAATAACTTCCACACTCATTTAGGTATAGAAATCTATCTTGCCCACTAAGAAAGTAAGAAGGAATGGGGGAACCAAAAAGAGGAGGAGACAGACAAAAGGGAGTGGGAACTCAGTGAGGCATGTAAATAGAAGCAAAAATATTTATGCACAGGGAAGGGCGATGGATAAAGTAAGACAGTGAGATCAGAGTTAGGAGAAAAGGATCTACTTGTACAAAAATATTTTCAGTAGCCCTTTTTGTAGTGGCAAAGAATTGGAAACTGAGAGGATGTCAATCAGTTAGGGAATGGTTGGACAAGCTGTAACATATGGTTATAATGGAAAACTATTGTACCATAATAAAAGATGAGCAGGATGAGTTCAGAAAAACCTGGAAAAACTAATATGAATAGATACAAAATGAAGTGAGCAAAGCCAGGAGAACAGTGTATACAGTAATAAAAATATTTAATGATGATCAATGGTGAAGGTTTAAACTATTATTAGCAAAATAAGATAACCCCATGGGATTCATGATTTAAGAAAAAAAGCTATCCATGTCCAAAGAAAGAACCGTTGGAATCTGATTGCAGATCAAATCACAGACACCATCCTTTACTTTATAACCCTCATGATTTTTTTTACTGTATTTGTGATATGTGTCTTCACTCACAACATGGGGAATATGGAAATACGTGTTGCATAAAAGCACTGGTATAAGCTATATCGTACTATTGCCTCAAGGATGGGGAAGAAAGAAGCTAAATTGCAAAATGTCAGAAAATAATTGTCAAAAGTTGTTTCTAGGGGGCAGTTGGGTAGCTCAGTGGATTGAGAGTCAAGCCTAGAGGCTGGAGGTCCTAGATTCAAATCTAGTTTCAGACACTTCCTAGCTGTAACCCTGGGCAAGTCACTTGACCCTCATTGCCTAGCCCTTACCATTCTTCTGCCTTGGAGCCAATACACAGTATTGACTCCAAGATGGAAGGTAAGGGTTTTAATTAAAAATAATTGAAAAAAATTCAATTAAAAAAACTACCATCCTTGCCCTTTAGGAGATCATTTTAATAAAGGAGACTATCTGCAGACAAGATAGAAAAACAGATATGAAAGGTAAATTCAGAAGGAAGATGTTAAGATTGAGTTGGACCCAGAAAAACTGGGAGGGATTTAGCTGATGCTTGAAGAAAGCCAAGAAAGTCAAAAAGTAAAGTTGAGAAGGAAGAGCATTCCTCATCTTCCCTCAACAATCTATTGAATTAGATATCACTCCTTCAATGAAACCTTCTTTGACATCACTATCTCTTTACCAATGACCTGCATATGTGTACCCAAAGATTTTTTAGTGAAGTATACAATCATTTTTGCCCTGCCAGCTATTTGAAGATATAAAATATGGGTCAATGTAAAAACATAGATTTACATATAACTTTTCAGAACTAATTTCTTGGGTATCATACAATGTACTTCTCCTGAAATCATAACAAGTCATTCCCACCAACTCCCACTTCCAAACTAGAAAACTGAAGAAAAGCTAAACAGAACATAAGGCAGCAAAGAGAGCCAGTAATGAGGATGAAAATCCCAATAATATTATAGTTGATCCTTGACAGTAATGGGAATGGCCTATAAAGAATTTCTAAGAGGTGGGAATGAAAACCTGTCATTCCCAAACAGAAGGAGAAATACATTTGGAAAGGGGGCAAGACACAGGTTAACCATGCTTTCTGATGTTTGCCCACAAGTAGATTCTGAAGCCTTTTTCTGTTCAACTTAAAGATCATTCCCAAATGCATGGCTCTTTATTCATTTAAAAAACAGCCTGCCTCTCCATCAATGTGTCCACATTCTTGACTAGGTCTGAACCTGCACAGTTTAATGTTCATTTAGTATTGAGGATCCTGTCCATTCTTGCTCCAAAAAAATGTCTCCCTTGGAGATCAGCCTTTAATATTAATGATGATGACAATAGCTCAGTTCTCCGAAGCAGGGTAGCACAATGGAAAGAATGATGACTTTTTAGAAAGAGAACGTGGGTTCCTATCCCAACTTTGCTTCTTCCAACCTAATATGAACAAGGACAAATTCCTCATCTTCTTCGGGCTTCAGATTCCTCACCTATAAAATGAGGAAGTTGAACTCAATGACTTTTTAGGGGCCTCCCAGCACTGAAGAAATGAATCTAGTTCTTCAGGGATTATATGGTGTTTTCCTTACAACAACCCTGTAGAGTTTCCCATTTTACAGATGGGAAACTGAAGCTCAGAGAGATAAGTGACTGGTCTAAGTGGCATATTTAGCAAATATAAGACCCCAGATCTGATGCTAAGGAAACAGAAGATTGTCAAGTGTGGTCATAGCCCACCCTATTCATCTCTAGGCTCAACACATTCTTAGGAAGAACAATTCTTTGAAATCAATATTCAAAATTTATGATTTCTTTTCCAGAACATCCCAAAAAGTTACTAATGACTCACTATATCATTCCAATATAATATGCATTTATTAAGTACCTGATAGGTGTTAGGCATTGAGGAGCTAGGTAATACAGTAGATAAGAGTGCTGGGTCTGGAATCAGGAACATTCATCTTCAAGTGTTCAAATCTGGCCTCAGACACTTCCTAGCTATGTGGCCCTGAGCAAGTAACTTAATTCTGTTGGCCACAATTCCCTCATCTTTAAAATGAGTTTGAGAATGAAATAGCAAAACTACGACAGTATCTTTGGGGACAAAACTCCATGTGGGATCACAAGGAATTGAACATATTGAAAATGACTGAACCACAACAAAAGTTGTTAGGCACTATGCTAGGTGCTGGGAACACAAAGACAATTTCTTTAACTCTAACCTTCTATCTTAGAATCAATCCTGAGCATCAGTCCCAAGGCAGAAGAGTGATAAGGGTTAGGCAATGGGGATTCAATGGCTTGTCCAGGATCATAAAGCTAGGAAGTGTCTCAGGTCACATTTGAAGCCAGGACCTCTGGTTCTCCAGACCTGGTAATCTTTCTACTAAGATACCTAGCTGTTCTTTACAAAGACAAGTATTTTAAATCTTCCCTTCAAAAACCCTACTAGGGAAATATACAATGGGGAAAAATAAGTATATGTGTGCTTATTTGAGGAAGAGTCGGGCAAGATATTGTGCTGAGTACAATCAACCATAAAGTTATACGAAACAAGAAAAGACTAGAAAATTTTCTATACATCAAGCTACAAAATCTCTACACAATAGATTATACATTTTGAACCTTGTGATCAGTATTATGGTAGAATTATAACTTTTTAACAGGCCTCTTCAACCAAAGGACTTTTGTACCATATGTACAATAATTATAGCTAAATCCACAAGATAAGAAGACAGAAGCCTTTTGGAAAGTAAGAATTCATGCATTCATACTACAATACTTTAATACCTTGAGGTCTTACTCAATACATCTTCCCCACGCACCATCATAAGCCAAAGATAGTTAGCAAAAGTAAACTTGAGGCTTATGCCTTGGAGTTTAGCCTGAGAGTAAAGACCACCCCTCTTGTCATAAGTGACTCTTCCCAAAGACCCTCCTCATACACTTCTCCCTTATAAGAAACTCCAGTCTGATTCTACACAGTCATGTAATTTAAAGGAAGAGAACTGAAGGAAGATTGGGAAGACTAAAGACATACCAGACTAGTCATTTGTCTTAGGGTTGATGGAAAGAGAACTGGAACCCTAGACTGAGTCAATCTTGTTTCCCAGGCAAGGATATCATCCAGCAATCTGCATATCTCTCAAATCAAGAAGGCTGAGGAAGCCCTACAACTGTGTCTTAGGGAATCTGTGAGCCTGTGAAAAGGAAAGGAATAGAAGGTGGGTGTCAGTATTTAAAAAAGAAAGAAAGAAAGTGGGTGTTGGAGAAAATAAGAAAAAAAGCTGAATAACCATGATATAGAGATTTAAAAAACTAAAGAAAAGCCCAAGCAGATGAATCAAGACAGGAAGGAAACACTAGAAAATACTTAAAAAAAAATTGGCTTAGCAAAAATAAAGAAAGTCAGAATCCTCTGGACTTCCCAGAGATCAATGAAGCAACAAAAGTTTTAAGTTCTTCCAGGTCAAGGTCTATTTAATTTTTGTCTTAGTATCTCTAGTACCTAGAACAGTGCTTGACACTTAGCAGATGATTTCTAAGTATTTGTTGTAACAGATTTGAATTACAGACCCTGAGGCAAAACCTATATTTAACTCCTTTGTCTTCTCAACAAAAGAAGAACATCAAGACACTGCTACAATATCTCAGATTGATCATTTCTGGTTTTGAATCGCTGTGCCAACTCACTTTCCCCAACTCCCACCTTCCAATGATAATTTTTGCTGAGAAGAGGAAAGGATAATTTGGCCCTGAAAGTGAATGAGCAATTTGATGGCATGTAGTTGTCTGTTACTAAGTATTTCAGATATCACATATTTCTACTCTCTGATATAGAGGTCAGTTTTCCACCCCATTGGAAATTCCTTTGAGTAAGAGTCTTCCCCTTTGGGGAAAATCATACTCTGTCAGAGGGTCAAATCTGTAGAACACGTATAACTTAGTCTCAAAATGCTTTAATCATATCAACTTCCAGCTGAGATCTTTTGTAGAGAATGGAAATTTTAACTGATGTAGAGAAGGGAGATAAAATTTTGTCTCTGAGCATCAACCTAGTGGGACCTGGGAGAGGGAATGGAAGTAGAAGGAAATAAATGAATGGAGGGAAATTTTGCAGGTTTACGTAGGGCCACAGAGGTACTGAGTTTTTTGAAAATCACATTGGTGCTGCCTTTGGCTATATGAAACTCTATTGTTCCCAAATTCCTGAGTTTGGGATGTAGGGACTTTTTCGGAAGACTGCAATGGATCTAGGAGGCAGTCTTGACTTTTCAGGCTAACTCCTCATCTAATCTCTCCATTCAACCCCCTCCTCACCTCTAGGAGAGAAGAAGGGAAAGGAAAGGGAAAGAAGAAAGAGGTAGGAATTGTTATTTTGGACAATTGAGTATTGCCCAACTGGATCTCTTCAACTCATTAACTATAAGTGTTGAGTTTTCTGATCTATCAAAATAAAAAGAATACTTGGGGGCTACTAGGTGGCTCAATGGATTGAGAAGGAGACCTAGAGATGAGAGTTTTTGAGTTTGAATTTGTTCTCAGACACTTCCTAGCCAGGTGACCCTTGTGAGACACTTAACTCCCATTGCCTAGCCTTTACTTTCTTCTGCCTTAGAACCAATACACAGTATTGATTATAAAATGGAAGGTGAGGATTTAAAAAAATACTTAATTACTATATATAATGTAATTTTACAAATGCAACAGAGCTGGGAATGAGTGTGGAGATGAAATCCTTTGACACACCAATATGAAATAGGAGGAAAATGTGACCTCCAGGGAGAAGTGAATTGAAGTTCACTGTTTAATTTGAATTAGAGATTCTGAAAATGATTTCTAGTACTATTTTTGATTCTAAGAAGATTCTATGGTTATCAAAGGTTCCTAGTACCATTTGACTGTTGCCTACATGAAACTGTAGCAACACCTGGGTACTTTGAAGGGCTAAAACTATGAAACTGGATTCTGCCACCCTGCCACACAGCCTGAGCAAATGAATGAAGAAAGATGCCACTGAGGCAAACCACAAAAAAAAAAAAAACAGCCACCAAGGAGAAGTATTCAGGCATGTCAGTGTTTCAATGGTCTTAATACTTCACATTTTTTTATAACTTTGGGGTTTTTTTAAATAAGTTTTATATATGCCATTTACCAGAAGAATGAGCTACAACTTTCTTATGGCTAATCTTGCTCATTACATGGCATTAACCTTTCTGAACCTTGACTTCTTCGTCTTTTAAATGAAGGTGTTGAAATAAATGCCCTCCAAGATCACATAATCTCGGGGTTGGTTATTTCATCCATCACCTCCCTGAACAAGAATCCTCTCTACAACATACCTCGTAAGTGACCATTAACCTTTCCATGAAGACCTACAGAACAGGGAAAACCACTAATTCCTGACGCTTCCCCTCCCACTTTGGAATAGCCCTACCTGCCATTGAACTTAAATTTTTCCTTTTTCCAAGTTCCATTTCCTGCCATTGAACTTAAATTTTTCCTTTTTCCAAGTTCCATGTATAGTTTTTGCCATCTGGCCAAGCAAGACGAGTTTTAATCTTTCCTTCTTAACAGTCCATCAGATACTTAAAGAAAGGTCTAAAGTTGCTCAGTTTTCTCTTTTCCAGGCAAAACTTCCCCAATAACTTCAATAGATCTTCATATAGTATAAACTCAAGACCTATATCTCCAAGTTTTATGTCATCTGATAATTTGATGAGCATACCCTCTAAGTTTTTATAAAAATTATAAACAAAACATGAAACAGAAAAGGGCAGCAAGGTGGTGCAATGGACAGAGTATTGGGTCTAGAGTTAGGAAGCCGAGTTTAAATCTGACCTTTAATACCTACTGATTGTGTGGCCCTGGACAAGTGATTTAACTTGTTTGCCTCAGTTTCTTCAATATAAAAGGGGAATAATAATAGAACCTACCTCCCAGGGTTTGTTGTGACAGTCAAATGAACTAATACTTGCAAAGTTCTTGGCACCTAATAAATTATTAACAGATAATAAATACATATAATTATATATTAATGTGTAATAAATGCTCGTTTCCTTCCTTCCAAACAGATCCATGGGGTACATTCGACTCTAACAGCCTACAGTTCAAGTTCAGGTCTTTGAGATCTGGAAACAAGTGGGCCGGCATGTACAGAATAACCAAAAGAGACAGACATGACCTCTAATCTTAGACTGGCAGTTCTCTGTCATAATCTTATGCTGCTTGCTGTGTGTGGACATTCACATTCATGGTTTGTAGGTGTGGGTGGGAGGCAAAGGAGAGGCAGAATTCTAAATGTCCAGCGTAGTTGATTCTATCAGAGTCAGGAAAGTGTTTTTACACATAATCCTTAAGCTTAAAGGAGAGGAAATGGTGAGTCTGCTAGATATAGTTCTTTTTAAACACCTCCCAGTTAGCAATTAACCTCAGGTCCCAACATCATCCTTCCCTAAACAATGAACTTCCTCACCCCTAGGAAAGCCAAATTCTAGTAATGGCCTAAACTTAGTTATTCTTACTTTGAAAGGCTCTTAACCCCTGACATTTCTCCTACTTTCCCTTTGGACTGGTTCAAACCAAGGCCTTAGCCCTCAAACATAGATGAACAAAAAAGAAAGTTTTGTCAGAATCATTAGGTCAACGACAATCAAGAATAAAGCACCAGAGCCTCCCAAACCTAGCAAACTGAGAGACATGACAGCACTTAGGGAAAATGTTAAATAGTCATTTTAAAGAATTGCTTAAATTTGGTTTTCTTTCTGTACTTAGAAGTAAATCTGCCTGCAATTCAAAGGAATTTATCTAAAATGCAAATAGAAGGTGTATTAGGCAGAATGACAGGTACTAACAGCTGCCTGATCTGGATGCAAAATATTAAGGAAAGAAAAATACTCATTATTCTGGAGGCTCAAAGACATTTTCAGTTCATTCCAGTTCTAACGGGTCCCCCTGTGGCCTTGTAAAAGTCACTGGATTGGAATAAAGTAAGGTAAGCAACAGTTTCATCTTCACAAGTGCCATGTAAAATATACACATTAACAAGCAGTTTGGTGTGATTTTTCTTTCTTTTGTTCTCTTTTCATGGCTTCTTTTGCTCCAGTCCTGGCCTCTGCTCTATCTTTGCTAGGAATATAACTAGAATTGGCCAGTGCCCTTTTGCCACATGCTCTTGCCCATCCCTAGAGGTCAATTGAAATAAGGTCATGGTGCTTGTGTGGAATGGAGCTGGACCAAATCATAGTCTCATGGTCTCAAGGGGGCTAGTGATCCATCTTTAAAACCTCCATGATCCAAAGAACAACAACATAAGCAAGAAAGGGGGAAGATCCCAAGGACCAGATCCACTTTGCAATGGGCACAAAATTAAAGTGGGCCTCCCACACCAATCAGCTAGGTAACATGGTGGATAGAGTTCCAGGCCTGGAATTAGGATAATCTGGGTTCAAATCTGGCCTCAGATACTTCCTAGCTATGTGACCCTGAGCAAATCACTTAATTCCAGTTGCCTCATCTTTGCCATTCTTCTGTCTTAGAATTGATACTAAGGAGAAGGTAAGAGTTTAAAAATAGACCTCTGTCAGAGATTTTGTTATAAAGATTTTTTCCCAATTTGTTGTTTCCCTTCTGATTTTGGCTACATTGTTTTTGTTTGTACAAAAGCTTTTTAGCTTGATATAATCAAAATCGTTTATTTTACATTTTGTAATTTTCTCTAAATATACAAGGAGTTAAACCAATTGTATAAAAAATCAAGCCATTCCCCCAATTGATAAATGGGCAAGAGACACGAATAGGCAATTTTCAGCTAAAGAAATCAAAAGTATCAATAAGCACATGAGAAAGTGTTCTAAATCTCTAATAATTAGAGAAATGCAAATCAAAACAACTCTGAGGTATCACCTCACACCTAGCAGATTGGCTAAAATGAAAGAAGGGGAGAGTAATGAATGCTGGAGGGGATGTGGCAAAATTGGGACATTAATGCATTGCTGGTGGAGCTGTGAACTGATCCAGCCATTCTGGCTGGCAATTTGGAGCTATGCTCAAAGGGCTATAAAAGAATGCCTGTCCTTTGATCCAGCCATACCATTGTTGGGTTTGTACCCCAAAGAGATCATAGATAAACAGACTTGTATGAAAATATTTATAGCTGCGCTTTTTGTGGTGGCAAAAAACTGGAAAATGAGGGTATGCCCTTCAATTGGGGAATGGCTGAACAAACTGTGGTATATGCTGGTGATGGAATTCTATTGGGCTCAAAGGAATAATAAACTGGAAGAATTCCATGTGAACTGGAAAGACCTCCAGGAACTGATGCAGAGTGAAAGGAGCAGAGCCAGAAGAACATTGTACACAGACACCAATACACTGTGGTAAAATAGAATATAATGGACTTCTGTACTAGCAGCAATGCAATGACCCAAGACAATTCTGAGGGATTTATGGAAAAGAACACTACCCACATTCAGAGGAAGAACTACAGGAGTGGAAACAGAACACATGGGTTGAGGCAGACATGATTGGGGATGTAGACTCGAAACTACCACACCAATGAAACTATCAATAATTTGGAAATAGGTCTTGATCAATGACACATGTTAAAACCAGTGGAAATACACATCAGCCATGGGGTAGGGGAGCTGGGGGGGGGGCGGTGAAGGGGAAAGTAAAAGCATGAATTATGTAACCATGTTAACTTTTCTAAAAAATAAATATTAATAAATGTTTAAAAAAGAGTTTAAAAATAATCGAAAATAAAAAGAGCACTGGATTTCAAATCAGAAAGCTTGGGTTGGGTCTCAGCCATTCTATTTACTTTTATATTACATAAGCCACTTCATCTCTGTGGGTCTCAATTTTCTCTTGTGCAAGTAAAAAAAATTGGAAACAGACTTCTTGTCTATTCTGTTGATTCCAGCTAAATACATCCATGATTCTGTGTATCTGCTATAAAGATGAGATTGAGCCCCTCAGTCATCCCATGAGTATATTACTTGCTAGCTTCCATAGGAAGGGAATGACAATTTTTCATAAGTTCCCAAAACCTTCTGATTTCTTTTATTCTTGGAGCCCAAGATAGCTAACCTAGTTCTCCTCTCTTTTCTCTCCCTTTTCTCTCTTTTGCCCTCCTGTCTTTCCCTCCCTCTCTTCTCCCCTCTATCTTCCCTGTAAGCAACTCCAGTGATAAATTTCCTTTTACCAAAGCAAATCAGTACTAATTCAGTAATTTATAGTCTTAGAAAGTTGAATGGACATTGAAAAGTTAAGTGATGTGCCCAGGGTCCCACAGGTTGTATATCAGAGACAAAACTTGAACCCACCCACATATTCCTGACTCAGAGCCCAGCTCTCTAGCCACTATAACAGACTGCTTCTCTTTCCCCTCACAGCTGCACCAAAATCTGCCAGGGTTAACTTAATAGTGCCCAAGCCAACCTACCTGCTCAAGTTCAGCCAGCAAATGGGCTGAACTAGAACATCTAGGCATTTTCATCTTAGCACTTTACTCTGAAAATAATCACCAAATACCCGATTGATTATTCCTGGACAAGATAGGTTTTACATTAAAAACAAGATTAAATGAAAGGATGAAGTTTTAGTAGGGTACACCTTCAGAGATTTGTGTTATAATTTTTTTAACTGTTATCAATCCCCCTAATACAGAACTCAAGCTGATCACCAGCTGAAATCAAGACAAATGCTTTCCCTAGGAACAGCAGTGCACAATTGGGAAGGTGGAATTGGCAGCAGACTAGAGTGAACTCCATGCTGAAGGGTAATCAAGAGGCCAAGACTCACTGTCATCTTGGCCAAGACATTTGCCACTTTCAACTTTGATTTCAAACAGTGCTCCTTCCTACATCTGACCTCAAAGAGTTCTGTATCTCCCACACACATTGACTGTGTTCTGCTTTAGATTCTAATTATTTTGTCCTTTCTCTTCCATTTACTATCACATTATAAGGTCCTTGAAATCAGGGATCCATTTTTGTGTGTTTTTTTTCAGATTTAAATATTTTATTTTTTTAGAAAAATTTTCCATGGTTACATGATTCTTTCACCCTCCCTTCAACCCCTCCCCCCATATCCAACACGCATTTCCACTGGTTTTAACCTGTGTGATCAGTCAAGACTTATTTACAAGAGGCACAGAGTTTTAAAATGCACCATCATTTGGGACTCCAGTACCTTTTTCAGTGAATTGCACAAAATAATCTTAATACTGGCCCAGACAATTCCAACCAATGAATAACTAGTTGAGGATGGGCTTTGCTGGAAAGTGTTCATTTCTCCTTGGAGTTTATGGTAGCAAGGAAAAGAATGTTGAAACATTTTCAGATATGTATTCTAGACTTTAAGAATACAATAGAAAAGTCTGATCCTTTAGCCAGAAACTTTGAAAGAGAATATAGTTCTAACGGGATCAGAGGTTCTCAAAAATGAAATTCTGACTCAGTTATCCCAATTTCAGTGAGAAAGGGTGGTTACATTTTGGAAAATTAATGTGTTGACGTAGGAAGATCCTCTGAGCTCAAATTTTAAAAGGACATATAAAAAATGGAAGGAAAGTCACATAACTAAAGAAGGATAACATTACACAGAGCTTCTAAAATAACAAGATAGTTAAAAGCAAGGATGAGCCAAGTCTTATGAAAAATGCTAAACAGAGTGAAAAATCATTTTAGGTAGGTTTTGGACACACCTAAATGGAAAGTGTAAGTCCACTGCTTGAGACAGATGGAATAATACTAACAAGTGACAAAAAGAAGACAGAGCTATTCGGCTTCTGTTTTATTTTTGTCTTCTGTCAAGGATAAAACCTTCCAAGTAGAAGGGGTAAACAAGCCAAGGAAGGTCCAGAATCCTCTTTAAATTTGAATCCCAAGGAATGTGAGAAAATAATATGCTTTCTGCATCTGTCATAACATGAGTTCAAGTCTCTGGACCCAGAAATATTATATCCCGGTAGACTGAAAGTAAAACAAAAGCCATGGGCAATGACTTCAGAAGACTGAAGGTGAGCAAATGCTATCCATTTTTTAAAGAAGGTTTTTTTTTTATCAAAAAGAACATATTTTATGTCAAACACTAACAAAAATCTAGAATTGGTTATTAAATAAACAATGTGCCAGTATTCATAATAAGTAATATAATTACTAGGCATTAAGACAAAATTATGACAAATTGATCAGGGAAATATACATAGGTACATAAATTAAGTGGGACAACATAAAATATTAAATTGATTTAAATACCAAAAAAACCTTTTACATCTTTGAAAAACTTTTAATATGCAGCATGTCCTTTGCAGCAATCATTTGTTGTACATGATTTGGCATGGAGTTCATAATATTTTGACACATTTCCCTTAATATTTCATTATTAAGCCATACTCATCACATTAGACGAACAATTTTCTTTTCCAAATCTAGCTGTTAGTTTTCAGTGGGATCTAAATCGGACAAATTGTCAAGTCATTGAAGCATGTTTGTTTCTAGGTTTGAGATTTTTTTTTAACCTTTCAGAATATGTAGCATGGTACCAGGTCATGCTATAGCATTCCATCTCCATTTGGGAATTTCCATAAGAGAGAAACAATTCTGATTTTTAGTACATCATTATATTTAACAAAGTTCCTCATTCTATCAGTGGGGACAATTCCACAGTTCAAGTCCGCTCTAGCTTCTTGTTTTAAGAATCCTACATTGCAGAACAGAGAAATCAGTAACAACTTCTCTAGCTGCCAGGTCCATTTGAAGGTATGTATTTATTTTTTGAAGATTAGTTAGGCTGTTTTCTAGCATTTATTTTTGAATTCTTGATGCTGTTATTCTTTTTCGATTGCATTTTCCTTTGAGCTTTGGTGAAACTGATTCTATTTCATTCAATGACCCTTGAATGACTTCTTTACATAAACCAAAAGCCACTAAACTATTTCTAAAAGGCCTTGAAGTATGTTAAGTACCACAACTTTTGAACACTTCTTTGGAGGAATAACCACAGAATTAAAAACACGACAAAAGAGAACAATGAGCCAGATGTGAATAGCACAAAAATCCAGGACTCAAATGCCAGAGAGCTAAGGAAAGATGAGAAAACCAGCATGATATGGCTTCATCTCATCAAAGTCAGGCGATCTGAGTCAGCCTAATGTCAGGAGAAGTCCACCCACACGAGCACTGCAGACACAAAATGAAACTATATTAAAATTATTGCTTTTCCAAAGAAATTTGCACACCACTGTAGACATAGTCTGTCTTGATTTCAGCAAGGCATTTGACAAAGTCTCACCTAGTATACTTAGATTTAAGATGGTGAAATATAAGCTGGTCAATAATACCCCCAGGTAGATTCAAAGCTATTTGAAAGCCCTACCAAAAGAGTGTTGATTAATGGTTCAGTGTCAACGTGTAGGAAGGTCTCTAGTGAAATATCCTTGGCCCTGTCTAGTCTAATATTTTTGTCAATGATTCACATGAAGATATAGAAGGCATGCTTATCAGATTTTTCGATAACACAGTGAGGAGGGTCAGCTAATACCATAGTAGATTGAATTGGGATTCAAAATGATCTTGACAGGCTAGAACACTAGGCCAAAACCAACAAAATTAAATTTAACAGAGAGAAGTGTTAAGTCCCTATATTGATGTTCAAAAAAATAAATCAGGGACACTACTACTGGTTAGGCAGAAGTTCATATAGAAAAGACTTCAGGGTTTTTAGGGAGCCCTGGGGCAGTTGGTGGCACAGTGGATAGAGTACTGGACCTAGAGTCAGGAAAACTCATCTGCTTCAGTTCAAATCAGTCCTAAGACACTTATGTGATCCCAGGCAAATCCCTGAACCCTGTTTGCCTCAGTTCCTCAACTATAAAATGATTGGAGAAGAAATGGGAAAGCACTCCAAGATTTTTGCCAAGAAAACCCTAAATGGAGCACAAAGAGTCAGACATCATTCAACAACAAAGCTTAATAGGATGTAATATTTTGATGAAGTTACTCAAAAGCTAGCACAATCTCAAGTTATATCAATAGATATATGGAATCCAGATAGAGAAAAGTACTCTTCCAAATGTATATAGAGAATTAAGTTCAATTCAAGATGTCACATTTTTAAAGAAAGGAATGACAATAGCAGCCAGGATAGTACCAGGTCTAAGAGAAATCATACAATGGCAGTTTAAAGAATTTTTAAAATTAAAAAACCAGGGGTTTTGCTTGGTCATTAGGTGATCAAAAAGAGATATCAAGGCTCAGACTTGGAACAGATCTCAATTATATATCCAAACATTGACATATACAGGAATATTTTCTAAAACATCCCTGGCAAGCGGTCATCTACCCTTCTCTTGAAGACCTCCAGTAATGAGGAACTTGCTGCCCATTTGTATTTCCCATTCTACTTTTAGATGGCTCTACTTATTGGGAAATTTTTCCTTATATGAAAATGAAAGTTGTCTCTCTGTAATTTCCATTTGATCCATTGGATTATAGATTTAGAAGTAAAAGGATGCCACTGACTCCAACCCCCTCCCCTTGCAAATAAGCATACTGAGGCAAAGGGAAGCTAAGTAACAATCCTGTCTATATCTTGTTTATTCACAGTTACTTACATGTTTTCTCCCCCATTAGACAGTGAGCTCCTTGAGGGCAGGGATTTTCTTTTACCTTTCTTTGTAACCACAGAATTTAGCATAGTGATAATTTATTGACTTTATAATTTATTACTGTGTCCGGTCATTTATTAAGTGCTCAGTCATATATTCCCAGAGTCTCAAGACTAGTATCTAAGGCAAAATTCAAACTCTGGTCTTTTTGACTCCAAGTGCAGTACTCTATCCACTGTACCACCCACCTGTCTCTTCATGCCCATATTTAAGTCAAACAAAACAAGTCTAATCTCTCTTCTGCACTTGAAGACAACTATCATGTCCTTCCTCTGTCTTCTCTTCTTCAGAATAAACATCCCAAGTTCTTTTAAGCACTCCTTATGTTATGTTATTTCAAGTCCTCAAATGATCTAGGTCCAGTGATTACTATCTATTTGTATATAATACAGACATATACTATTTTTTTCTGATATTTCCTAAATACACTACAATGACCTACTCCAGTAAAGATGATTGGACAATCAGGCAAAAGTCCTTAGTTTAAGTCTCAATGCTGTCACTAACCAGCTATAGAAACTTTTTTAATAAAGCAAAACCCCAAAAAGAATGGATAGTAATGATAATGGCAGCCCATAATTATCATGATACTGTGTAATAAAAATTAATAAATCATTGATGATGCAAGGTGCAGAGTCCCAATGGAAGATGGATTTTCTACAGATGGAGAGATCCTGTACAGGTTTCTGTTTGCCAATGACATTGTGCTGATTAACTCGAGACCTCAAACATTACAGAACCCCCTAAACAAGATGCATAATCACTCCAAATAAATACTTTTGCCTGACTACCCTCACAGAAAAAAACAAGTGGATGAAGAAAGCCTATCACCAATACCATTGCCAGTCTTGACTCCAGATGGCTAGGACTGATACATATTTCCCTAAGTGACAAAGGAGATAGAGCATTTGGACCAGAGTCCTAGACACAAATCAGCTTCAGATTCTTACTATTTGTATGATCCTTGATACATCATCACCTGCCTCAGTTTCCTCAACTGCAAAATGGGAATACATCTCCCTCCCAGGCTGTTATGAGGATCAAATTAAGTAATATTAATAAAGCTTTCTTAGCATAGTACTTGGAATTTAGCAAGTGCTTAAGAAATGTTTGTTTCTTCCTCATGCTAAGTCTTTTTCAATATTGTGGGCACCATACCACTGTGATACCAGACCTTCTACTTGTTATTTCTCACCCTTCCTCTCTGATCAGTCTTTTCTGATCAAACTTTTCTTCAATAGGATCCTTCTTTCCTAACACTAGGAAATGTTTTTTTTTTCCTAGCACTAAATGCTTGTACTTTCTTTCCTTCCTCTTAGTATAGATGTAGTAGATATATAGAGAATGAGTCAGCTAGTATATTTTCTATCATGACCAATACTTTGGTTGGTTTTTCTTCACCATACTTTATTTTAAAGAACATTTCTAAGGCAGGAGATGAGGAATCGAAATTGAGAAAGGATAGGGATGTGAAAAAAGTATCAGTGAAATATTTTTTAAGGATATCTATTATTCAGACTAACATACACAAGTGGAGAGTACATATATCTTGGATAGAGACTGAAAATGGGCAAAGTTGTTCTCATAATTGAAAAGGAGCAGAAAATCAGACAAGATACATTTAAGCTAGGAAGTAATTTTGCTGGCCCAAAGCTTCCCTTTGAAACAAAAGTTAACTTTTTAATATTCTTATTTATGTAAAAAAGGATGGCTTAAAGTCATGGAATCTGACCATTCCCAAAGAATTATCCTTGAGTAGCATGCAAAGCAAAGGAGAGGTGCACGGTTGGCATGAGTGGATTATTTCCCATTTCCAATGAAATACTCTGTTGAAAAGAATGAAGGCCATGATTTAAGAGGTGTATGACTGAGATAAGAACTGAATCTTAGTCATGCAGTGACATGGAGTGAAAGCAAGGGAACACCAATACTCCATTAGTATCTGCACAATATCAAAAATTCTGTAGCCCTCATTATATTAGATCATTCCCTTGCCAAGGAAGTATAAAGATTAAAATTAATATACAATAATGAAGTATTATATTTTTAAAAGTTTATTAATAATAACTAAAGTTTAAAAAAGCTAATCTAGCCACAGTTGGGAAAAGAGAGAGAGAGAGGGAGGGGTTTCCAATCTTATAAACAAACAACGTAAGCATGCACATAAACGGAAAGGAAAAGTATGCTGGGTAATACAGAAAGGAATTCTGGGGAATGTAGCTCAAAAGGTACAAAATTCTAATTAATACAGAAGTAAAAACATGGAAGGGAGTCACAATTAGTGAGAAAGCATGGATAAATTAAAATGGAGTCTTGACATGGATACTGTAAGGGAGAAAAGGGGGTTTGAGGGTTCAATATATTAAAAGGTGGTCATCAGGGGAAATCTCCTCGATTTAGAAATAACCTCAAGTCAAAATTGACTTTATGGAAGTTTATTTACAATTGAGAAGAGAGAGAAGAAATGAGGAAATAAGAATCTAACACAGTAGGTAAATTACTAAGATCCTCTGATTAATCCAGGTAGATCTAATTAACCCTCATCTGAGAGTCAGAGGGCCAGGGCCTGGAGGTGAATGAAGCAAAGCTTCATTCACAGAGTCTATTAAAAGAAGTTCCTTAAGAGAAGTTCAGGACTTCCGGGTTAAGATGGTGGCAGAGTAGAAGCAGCTTGCTTAACCTCTCCTAACCCACACATATAGGACTCCTCAAGAAGACATAAAAACAAATCCAGATGCACGAAGGGACCCCACAACAGGGTGCAGCATTGAAGGTACGTGGGATTGGGATATTTCAATGCTATAAGGGGGTAAAATAGCTCTCACTAAAACGCAAGCTGAGCAACCCTCTCCCCGCAACACCACCTATAATGCCAAAGCCAGGGCACAAGAGCTAGAGTGAACTTGGGGCACCAATTAAGTCCTTGGTAGCTACCTGGGGTCACCAGGGCCTGCTTCTGAGAGCAGTAAGACTTAAGACCCCAAGAGGCTAAAGAACTCGTGGAATATGAACACAGACCCTGAGCGCAGGCACAGACGTGGATCCTGAGCACAGGCTCAGACGTGGAGTTTCGGACAGAGGAACAAGCAAGGGGACCACCAGGAGGCTTGACCCTAAGAACAACTAGACAAGTGACCTCAGGAGCCTAAAGAACGCAGATAGACCCTGGGTGTGAGGATAAAGTTGAAAGGGCACGTGGCTCACATTGACAAATAATCCACAGGGACCCCAAAAGAGAATGATCAGCAAAAAGAAATCATTAACACTCGACAACTTTTACACAGAGAAAATCCAGACAACAGAGCAAACAGCAGAGGAGAACAAACAAATAATCATATCCAAACCTTCCCAAGATAATGAAAACTGGCCACAAGCTCTTGAAGAGTTCAAATATGAGATGATGAGAAAGATGGAAGAAATTTGGCAAGAGAAGTGGGAATTAGCTGAAAAGGAAATGAACAGGTTAGGAGACAGAAACTCCCAATTGGAGAAAGATGCCCCCAAATCAAATGAAATGGTAAGCAAATTGGAAACCAAAATCTGGCAAGAAAATAACAATTTAAAAGGCAGAATTTCACAATTGGAAATTGAGGCAAGTAAATTGAAGACCAGAAATGACCAGATTGAAAAGGAAAACCAGACTCCAAAGGCTAGAATTGAACAATTAGAAGCTAATGATCTCTCAAGACAGCAAGAGCAAATAGAGCAAAGCCAAAAGACTGATAAAATAGAAGAAAACATGAAATATCTCAATGAGCAATTGACAGATCAAGAAAACAGGTCTAGAAGACACAATTTGAGAACCATTGGTCTCCCTGAAAAAGTAAAAATTAATAGAAATTTGGACTCCATACTAAAAGATATTATTCAGCAAAACTTCCCTGAAGTTCTACTATAAGAGGGCAATATAGACATTGAAAGAAATCCATAGATCACTCTCTACACTAGACCCTGAAAAGAAAACCGCCAGGAATATAATAGCCAAATTCAAGAGCTTCCAAGTAAAAGAAAAAATTTTACAGGAAGCCAGAAAGAGACAATTCAGATATCAAGGAGCACCAATCAGGATCACACAGGATCTGGCAGCCTTCATGCAAAAAGACCACAATGCTTGGAATATGATATTCAGAAAGGCAAGAGAACTGGGTCTACAACCAAGGATCACCTACCCATCAAAACTTACTCTATACTTCCAGGGAAAAGTATGGGCATTCAACAAGATAGAAGATTTCCAAGTATTTGCACAGAAAAGACCAGGACTAAATGGAAAGTTCGATATCCAACCACAAAAACCAAGTGAAACATGAAAAGGTAAATAAGAAACAGAGGGGAAAGAAAGAAAACTCGTATTTTTTAAATTTGCCTCTTTAAGGGCTTCAATAAGATCTAATTATTTGTATTCCTGTGTGGAAAAATGTTATGTGTAATTCTCTGTAGTGAACTCTATTCACTATTATAGTATTCCTATTATAGTAATTAGAAGAATTATTCATAGGGAGAGGATGGAGTACTAAATGATCTATGATGATATGGAGAGTGGGAAAGAGGGGGTGAATAGTAGAGGACACCAAGAGAAATTTGAATGAATAAGAAAAATAGGATATTCTATTACACACAAAGAGAGAATGGGAAGGGGAGGGGATGAATACTATTATAAGAAGCAGAGGAAGAGAGCATTAAGAGTTAATATTTAAACCTTACTCTTAGTGGAAGTAACCCTAAGAGGAAAGAGTAGCTGTATCCATTGGGATATAAAATTCTATCTAACCCTACTGAGAAAGTCAAAAGGGATAAACCAAGGGGAGCAGGGGAGTGAGGAGGTCAAAAAAGGGAAGGGAGAAGAAGGGGGAAAGAATTCATTAGGACTTAAAAATAAAAAGAGGGGAACAATAAGGGAGGGGGTAGAAAGGGAAGTAAATCAAGGGAGGGGACAAGGGTTACTGGCTTAAAGCAAACCACTGGTTTAAAAGGAAATAGTGTAAGAAAAAGATGTAGAACTAGGAGAGGATACCAAAATGTTGGCGAATACACAACTGATAATTATAACTCTGAATGTGAATGGGATGAACTCGCCCATAAAATGGAAGCAAATAGCAGAGTGGATTAGAAACCAAAATCCTACCATATGTTGTCTACAAGAAACACATACAAGGTGGATCAACATACACAGGTTTAAGGTAAAGGGCTTGAGAAAAATCTTTTGGGCTTCAAATGAAAAAAAGAAGGCAGGAGTGGCAATCATGATTTCTGACAAAGCCAAAGTAAAAATAGATATGACTAAAAAAGACAGGGAAAGTAATTACAACCTGATAAAAGGCAGTATAGACAGTGAGGAAATAACAGTGCTCAATATGTATGCACCAAATGGCATAGCTTCCAAATTCAGTAAGGAGAAACTGGCAAAGCTCAAGAAGGAAATATATAGTAAAACAGTAATAGTGGGAGATCTAAATATTCCTCTTTCAGATCTAGATAAATCAAACCAAAAAATAAATAAGAAAGAGATAAGAGAGGTCAATGAAGTCCTAGAAAAATTAGATTTAATAGATATGTGGAGAAAAATAATTAGGGACAAAAAGGAATACACTTTCTTTTCAGCTGCACATGGTACATTCACAAAGATTAAGCATGTACTAAGGCAGAGAAATATAGCAAACAAATGCAAAAAAGCAGAAATAATAAATGTAACCTTCTCAGATCATAATGTGATAAAAATAAAAAATAGTAAGGGCACCTGGACAGGCAAATCAAAAACTAATTGGAAATTAAATAATACGATTCTCCAAAATCAGTTAGTCAAAGAAGAAATCATAGAAACAATCAACAATTTCATTGAAGAGAATGACAATGATGAGGCATCCTACCAAACTCTATGGGATGCAGCTAAGGCAGTACTCAGGGGGAAATTTATATCGTTGAGTGCATATATTAATAAATTAGGGAGGGCAGAGATTAATGAATTGGGCAACTTAAAAAACTAGAAAGTGAACAAATTAAAAATCCCCAGATTAAAACTAAATTAGAAATACTAAAAATTAAGGGAGAAATTAATAAAATCAAAAGTAAAAGAACTATTGAATTAATAAATAAGACTAGAAGCTGGTATTTTGAAAAAACAGATAAAATAGACAAACTACTGGTCAATCTAATAAAAAAAAGGAAAGAATAAAACCAAATTGACAGTATCAAAGATGAAAAGGGAGACCTCACCTCTAATGAAGAGGAAATTAAGGCAATCATTAAAAGCTATTTTGCCCAATTATATGGTAATAAATATAGCAATCTAGGTGATATGGATGAATATTTATAAAAATATAAATTGCCTAGATTAACAGAAGAAGAAATAGAATACATGAATAATCCCATATCAGAAAAAGAAATTGAACAAGCCATGAAAGAACTCCCTAAGAAAAAATTGCCAGGAGGTATCACCTCACACCTAGCAGATTGGCTAAAATGAAAGAAGGGGAGAGTAATGAATGCTGGAGGGGATGTGGCAAAATTGGGACATTAATGCATTGCTGGTGGAGCTGTGAACTGATCCAGCCATTCTGGCTGGCAATTTGGAACCATGCTCAAAGGGCTATAAAAGAATGCCTGCCCTTTGATCCAGCCATACCATTGCTGGGTTTGTACCCCAAAGAGATCATAGATAAACAGACTTGTACGAAAATATTTATAGCTGCGCTTTTTGTGGTGGCAACAAATTGGAAAAGGAGGGGATGTCCTTCAATTGGGGAATGGCTGAACAAACTGTGGTATATGTGGGTGATGGAATACTATTGTGCTAAAAGGAATAATAAACTGGAGGAGTTCCA
>NC_058132.1:346931306-346943996 GCF_016433145.1 Gracilinanus agilis | reverse complement strand
CAGAATAATATACATTATATGGTATATGGTATATATTTATTATATAATGTATATTAACATATTGTATATTTATTATATATAATATATTAGTGTATATGAGTGTGTATAATTCATATATTATGTATATATTAGTATATATCATTGAATATATTATTATGTATAATATATTAGTATTCATATATAATGTACATGTTAGTATATATCATTGAATATATAATATATTAGTATCCCTATATTATGTATATTTAAGCATATATTATTGAATATATTATTATGTATGATATATTAGTATATATTATTTATGTATTATATATAATATATCATAATGTTTCATATATTGCATGCAATATATATCATGTGTTTATTATATTTTGTATTTATTATTATATGATATATTAGTATATATTATTGGATGTAATATATTCATATGTTATTGTATATGTTATTATATGCAATAACATGTATTATAATCCTGATAACTGTGGGCCAGCCAAAGGCCAAGAGTAAGCAATCTTTATGATCAAAAGAACCACAGGTCCTGGTGGGACAGATCCTTTGTGGGGGATTTCTGAAGAGCCGTGGATGAGAATCACAGAGGATGGATTGGGAATCTGTACTTGTGGAGACCAGAGACTCTAGAACCATCAAAACACAGGAGCTCAAGTCTGGCTATGTAAACCTACACCCAGAGACACCCCATCGTGGCCCATGTTCTTGGGAGGGATCCCTGACAACCCTAATAATAATGTGACCATAGGGCGTTTAGGACATCATGAGAGAGTCACGGTAACACTGTGGATAGAGCGCTGACCTTAGGACCAGGAGGACCAGGGTTCGAGTTCGAGACTGGCTGTATGGCTCTTGAAAATCATTTATCCTCTAAACACTCCAGACATTTTCAGAGAAGGTACCCATCTCCACTGGTTCATATTTTTTCAGCTCAGTGTATCCTCTATCCCTGAAAGCATGAATCTCATTCGCATCCCTTGCCATTTGTCATTTTTCTAAAACTTTATTTAAATTTTTTTATATCTAGAACTTTTAAGTTTTTGATAAAGTGTCTCCCCATAAATCATTGCATTTCTCCACCATCCTGTTGTTGGTAGCAAAGCCAGGCATGATCATCTCCCTATTAGAGATGAATAAACTAAGATATGGAAAAGCTTAGAATAGTAAAATGTGGATCACTGAAAGGGACTTGAGAGATCTAGGGGTGTTTGGAATCTAAATCCTCCTTTAACAGATGCAGAAACAGAGGTCTTTGTAAAGTGACTTTTCCAAGCTCCCACTCCTTACTCGTAGCAGAGGCCACAGGGACCTCCCGGTCTTCCATCTCCTGCCTGCCCAAATGTCTTTTCTACAACATCACACAGTGCCTCCTTGGCATCAGAATTTAAAATATATATATATATATATACAATAAAACTCCCATCTTGGAGAAAGGAGAAATTGTGACCGCAGGGTATATAGTAACTGACAGTAAATCTTAATCATACATTAATAATAAATTAATTCCAAAATTAATACAATTTTTGATGCATGAACAAAGATCCTTTTTTTTTAAAAATGGGTACATTAGCACCACCTTGTGGTGAAGCAAAGAAAGAAACTAGCAAAGACAGCATATGTTGTGGGCAGGATAAACAATTCCATCTGTAATGATAGACTAGGATTGCAGATTTAGACCTGGAAAGGGAACTTAAAAGCCATCGAGTCCAACTCCCTCAGTTTCTTCATCTGTGAAATGACTTGCCCAAGGTCATGTAGGTAAGGGTCCTAAAACAAAGGGCAATGATACAGAACGACTAGGCAGTCACCAAGGGATGGTAGCTATTGTGACTTTCCTAGGGCTCACTTTATCCCTGCACTGTGAGATCTGGGATATCCTCATTTTTGAATTTTCAGCATGAGCATTTATACCTCAGAAATGGGCAAATGCGGCAAATCAAGGCTTGATTCGCTGGTTGGTTTTCCTTTTTTTCCTTTAAAACCCTCTTTGAATCAATACTAAGAATCAATCCTTCCAAGGTGGAGGAGCACAAAGGGCTTAGGCAAATGGGCTTAAAAGATTTTCCCAGAGTCACATAGCTAGGAAGTCTCTGAGGTCACATTTGAACCCTGGACCTCCATCTCCAAGCCTCGCTTACCCCTAGCTGCCTCTGATTCACTGTGTTGTTGATTGACTAGACCAGTGATGGTGAACTTTTTAGAGATGGAGTACTGGGTCCTGCCTCCACCCCACGCCCAAGACTGAATACTATGCCCCTCCCCCCAGAGACTGCATGCGGTACCCCTCCCCCAACCACATGCTGGGTGTGCCCTGCCCCCACCCTTACCTCACACAAGGGAGGGAGGAAGCACTCCCATTGGGCTGGTGGGCAGAAGGGCAAGTGATGTGAGAAATGTCTTCAGTGAGTGTGGAGGGGGGAGGGGAGTGACCCAAGTGCTCTGCTCCCCTCCAGCTCTGCTGACTGTGAGCTTCCCACCTTACCCCCTGTGCACTCCCATTGGCTGCTGGGATGTGAAAAAATGTCACCAGGCACATGGAGAGGGGGGAGGGAAATAACTCCGCCCAAGTCCCTCTGCCTTTCTAGTAATGAACTGGGGGGTAGAGGAGTCGAATGCTCATAGAAAGTACTCTGCATGCCATCTTTGGCACCCATGCCATAGGTTCGCCATCACTGGTCTTGACCTAAGAAAAAGAGACAATTTAAATTTAAAAGCACATTCTGCATACACACACACACATACACACACACACACACGCAACACACACACATATATGTATACATATATATATACATATATATGTATATTTTCCCCCCAGAAAGCTGGTGATTAAACATTTNACATACACACACACACACACACGCAACACACACACATATATGTATACATATATATATACATATATATGTATATTTTCCCCCCAGAAAGCTGGTGATTAAACATTTACCAGCACACCACAATTGATTATGTTCTGTCCAGATCCTGATTCCTAGAATATCTTTCAAAATTAAGAAATCCTAAAGAAAAAGTAATGTTACATGAAATAGGAAGTTTCTCAATATGGCTAGAAAAGAGTTAACAGGTCTGAAAAGCTGACCTGATACTATTGTAAGAAAGAAAGGGAAAAAAAAAAAAAAGATGAGAAGGCCAGAAAAATCAAAGGCCCGGGAGCAAGATCCAGGCAAGAAATGCTTTCAGATATCAGTCTAGGTGGTTCACCTTGAAATTTACTATGAAAAGGATGAGAGTCCCAGGAACTCACCTTTCTTTTAGGAATAGAAAACAAAATGTATAAGACCTTGGCACTGCCTGACCTCCTGGGCAGGTCTTTGAGGAAATGATCAGAATAATAGCACGGCTGCATTGGATTGGGGCTTGTCACCATACAAAATGTCCTTGTAATGACAATAGCGCCACAAGATTTGGACAAATGCCTCTATGGTCATTTGAACTTTACCAGAGTACAGTAATTACAAAAAAAAAAAAATCCCCAAATCAAGGGGCTCCCAATCTAAACCAAATGAATCTTGCTTGGACTGGGAGCCCCTTGCTTTGGGGTCTTTTTTTCTTTGTATTGTTTGTATTTGTATTTTTTTCTTTCTTTGTATTCCCAGAGGTTTGCATAATACCAGGCACATATTGTTCAGTCATTTTTTCCAGTCTTGTTTGACTCCTCTTGAGCACATTTGGGGTTTTCTTGGCAAAGATATTGGAGTGGCTTACCATATCCTTCTCTGATTCATTTTACAGATGAAGAAACTGAGGCAAACAGGGTTTAGTGACTTGCAGAGGGTCATATAGCTAGTAAGTGAGACTGGATTTGAACACAGAAAAATTAGTCTTCCTGACTCCAGGCCTGGCACTCTATCCACTGTGCCACCTAGCTGCCCTATCAGCCACATAGAAAGTGCTCAATAAATGTTTGTTGATTGATTGATATAATTAACCACCTTTTATCAATGACCCCAGGTTACAGAAATTCCTTGGGGCCATCTAGCAGTAGTCTATCTCAGTCCCAAAAAAAAAAAAATTCAATGTCTCTATCAGTAGCAAAATCTACTCAGGAGACCTAAAAGGACCTCCTTTAACAGAAAGATCTTAAAATCATAGATTTAGAAGTAAAAGCAACCTTAGATGCCATCTAACCCAAATCCATCATTTTACAGATGATAAAACTGAGGTCAAGCCTTTAAAGTCCTTGTCTAAAGTCATATAATTAGTTAAGAGGCAAAAGCTGGATTTAACCCAGGTTATTCTGACTCTGAATCTAGCCTGTGTTCCATGCTGCCTCTCAAGGGTATCATCAAGTCCATCTTCTCGCTGGTAAGAGTGACCACTATGTATTTATTTCTTTTCTTTTCTTTTCTTTTCTTTTCTTTTCTTTTCTTTTCTTCATTTTAGCTTTTCCTTTGATGCCAGCCACCTCAAAGTTAGAATGATCAAATGTCTCATTTTCAAAGGGTTCGTACTCCGTTCCTCTGTCCTGAGAAATCTTTCAAGGCGCTGTCTTCTCTTTGACCATTTTACAAATTTGATTACCCCTCAAAGCTGACAAATGGTGATCTCATTGATCCCCAAACTCACATCTTGTCCATAAGGGGGCGAACTCCAATAAATCTATCATTTACAGAAAGCTGTGAAAAGCTTTGGAAGCACATCAGAGTCCCGTGCTGGACAGGGCTCTGTCAGTTACCATAATTGACCATGTCCAGGAAACAAAAGAGAAAGAGCATCTAGATGGGATTGTTGGGAAGCACAGGGTAAGCCCAGCTTCTAATGACCTTGAGATACAGATGCAGGCCAGTGGCCAGCAGCCAGTGGCAGGCTCTGCCCGCAGCCACCCTGAAAGAGACAATTATTTGTAGAATCTGAATATGGACAAATGAATACTAAGAAGAGCATGTAATATGTTACATTTTAACAGACTTTAGTTTGCCCAACACCTTTAATACATTATTTCACTTGATTCTCACAAGCCTTTAAGATAGGCAGGGCAGGCAGGCATTACCTCAATTTAATGGAGCCTCAGACAGGTGAATTACACTGTAAAGATTAGTAAGAGGGAGGGGGGAGGACTTGGACTAGAAGGTCAGTCCAGTGTTCTTCCTAGTAACCTACCTTTATATTTTGAGATGCAGTGAAATGTCGTTCTATAATTAGCTTGTAATAAAGTTTGAAATTTCCTAGCTTAAACAACAGATCTGTTGGAGTGCTTTACTGTAAATGGCTTTCTTCTAAGGATACCCACGTGCTTTTTATTATTAAAAACCACTCCAATAAAAGATATGGTGAAAATTCATTGTAATTTCTACTAATTAAAAACTAATTAAGTCATTTGCTGAATAATGCATGTACTTTGCTTGTATTATCTATGAGCATTCTCCTCACTTACAAATATTTGTCTCCATTTTATTAAGGTAATTAAACTCTTCTAAGGATGGTTATTTTTACAAGCACTTTACAGCCAACTCTCAATTTTCCATAAGAAATGATGAGGGACCCTAGCAGAAATGTTAAAAAGTGAATTTCAAGTAATCTAAGATTTCTTTGGTAGTTTAGCATCAGACTTCTTCTCCAATCAAATCTGACTAAAGAGAAAAATAACCAATTTGAGTTTTTTATCTTTTCTCTCTTCCTTTACCTTATTCACTAGTAGAGATATAGCTTACCTTATACCAAAAAAAAAAAAAATCATTATCCAGTGACAGTAACTATTGCTGTTACTTCCTCCTTTGCCTCTCCCCCAGCCCTTGAAAGTTTCATTCTGTTGTTCATCTCGAATTGGGTTGAGGGAAAACAAAGGTGGGGAGCAGGGAAAACTAATTATGTGAGCATCTGTGTCCTCATCTCCTTACATCCTAAATATACTTCCATAATCTTAGGCTTCTAGCTTCTCAAATCTGGAAAAGACTCCAGAGTTTATCTAGTCTGACCTTTACCAGTAGGATAAATACTGTCCCCATTATCCCCAACAAGTCAAATTGCACCTCCACTAATGCAAATATTACCACTTCCCAAAGCAACCCATTCCATTTTGGAATGTTATTTTTTTAAACATTCTTTTTAAATTTTGAGTTCCAGATTCTCACCCTCCTGCTCATCCCTCCCCCACCCACTGAGAAAGCATGTAAAAAGATATCAACTATTCATGTGGTGTCATGCAAAATATATTTCTATAATAACCACATCACAAAAAAGGAGGGAAAATGAAGAAAGCAAGAAAATCATCCTTTATTTTGCACCCAGGATTCATCAGTTCTCTCTCTGGAAGTGGACAGCATTTTTCTTTTTTCTTTTGTTTTAATAATATTTTATCTTATTCCTCAATTAGATGAGAAAACATTTTTAACCTTTTTTTCCTTTGAGCCATATTCTCACTCTCTCTACCTCCCTTTCCTCTTCCCTCCACTCTGAGGCAGCAAGCAATATAGTATAGATTTTACATGTTAGGATAAAATCTTTTTTCCATATTAGTTGTTATGTGAAAAAGAACTTGAACTAACAAAAGAAAAATAAAGAAATAAAGTGAAATATAGTATGTCTTGATTTGCATTCAGATTCCTTCAGTTCTTTCTCTGGAGGCAGATCCATTTTTCATTGAGTCCTTGAGGATTATCTCAGATCACTGCATTGCAAAGAATAGCTAAGCCATTCATGAATGTTCTTGATATAACGAGGCTCTTACTGTGTGCAGTACTGTTCTCCTGGTTCTGTTCACTTCACTTAAGTCCTTTGAAATTGTCTTAGATAACTCTATTGATCAGATTGGCTAAATCTTTCACAGCTGATCATCATTAAAACATTACTGTCTCTGTGCACAACGATCTTCACGCTCTTCTGACTTCATTTTGTATCAGTTCAGTATGTCTTGTCATGTTTTTTTCTGAAGCCATTTCCCTCATCCCTTCTTACATCACAATTGTGTTCCATCACAATCATATGCAACAATTTGCTCAGCATTTCCCCAATTGATTAGTATCCCCTCAATTTCCAATTCTTTGCCATCACAAAAAAGAGCTCCTAAAAATATTTTTGTACAAATAGATTCTTTTATTTTCCTTGATTTCTTTGGGATATAGATATAGTAAGGATATTGCTAGATTAACAGGTATTCATAGTTTTATACCCCTTTGGGTATAATTCCAAAATATTTTCCAGAATAGTTGGATCACTTCACAACTCCACTAACAGTACATTAGTGTCCCAATTTTTCCATATCCTTCTCAGCTTTTGTCATTTTCCTCTTCTGTCATTTTAGCAAATTGTATAGGTATGAGTTGATTCCTCAGAGTTGCTTTAATTGACATTTATCTAATCATTTTTTTTCATATGACTATAGATAACTGATTTTTTCTTCAAAAAACTGAATGTTCATATCCTTTGATCATTTATCAATTGGGGAGTGGCTCTTATTTTATAAATTTTACTTAGTTCACTATATATTTGAGAAAAAAAGTCTTTGTCAGAGATAATTAAGATTTTGCTCTACCCCTTCATTTCAACTCTATGTGTCTTTCTTTCCCAAGTGTGTGTCTTGTACACAATATATTATTGGATTCTGGTTTCCAATCCATTCAGCTATCTGCTTTGATTCCATTAATATTCACAGTTATGATTACTAACTCTGCAGTTCCCTCCATTCCATTTTCCTCTGTTTATCATTCTCTCTTTCTTTTTATCTTGTCCCTTCTCAAAAAATCTGTCTTGCTTTTAACTACTACCTCTCCCAATATTCCCTGCCCCTTATCATTAACCCCACCCCCAATATATCTTATCCTCCTATTGATTAAAATAGATTTCTTTTTTAAAAAGCCTTCTGTCTTGGTATGAATTCTAAAATAGAAGGGAAGCAAGGGTTAGGCAATTAAGGTTAAGTGACTTGCCCAAAGTCACTCAGATAGTAAGTGTCTGAGGCCATATTTAAGCCAAGGTCCTCCAGATCTGGAGTTCTATCCACTGTGCAAACTAGCTGCCCCATAAGATTGATTTCTACATCCAACTGAGTCTATGTGTATGTATGTGTGTATATATATATACACACACATATGTATATATATATATGTGTGTATACACACACACACACATATATATGTGTGTGTATATATATATTCTTCTCTTTGGACCAATTCTGATGAGAATGAGGTTTAAATATGGCCTACCCATTTTCCCCCTCCACTATAAAAAATTTTCCTTGCATACCTTTTTTATGTGAGGAAATTAGTCCCATTTTACTCTTGCTTCCTCCTTTTCCCAGTGCATCCCTCTATATTCTTTTTTTAGAGATTACTAACATAATAAACTATACCCATGTCCTCTGTCTATGCATATTCCTTCTAAATGCCCTAATAATGATAAAGTTCTTAAAGTTACATGTATCATTTTCCCATATAGGAACGTAAATAGTTTAACGTTATCAAGTTCCTTATGATTATTCTTTCATGTCTTCCTTTTTCTGCTCCTCTTGACTTCTGTTAGAATGTCAAATATTCTATTCATTGGGAACACTCAGAAGTTTTCTATTTCATTAAATATCATTTCCTCCCCCAAAAGGATTATACTCAGTTTTGCTAGGTAGGTTATTCTTGGTTATAATCCTAACTCTTTTGCCCTCCAGAATATCATATTCCAATATCATATTCCTCCACTCCTTTAACATGGAAACTGAAAGCTCTTGTGTCATCCTGACTATAAGTCCATGATATTTAAACTATTTCTTTTTAGTTCCTTGCAATTTTTTCTCCTTGACCTGGGAGCTCTGATGTTTGATATTCCTATGATATTCCTTAGAGCTTTAATTTTGGCATCTCTTTCAGAAAATGATATGTGGATTCTTTCCATTTCTATTTTATACTCTGGGTTTAAGATACTGGTGTAGTTTTCCTTAATAATTTTTGAAAGATTATTTCTAGGGCCTTTTTTTCATTCCTACTAATCCAATAATTCTCAAATTATCTTTTCTCAAACTATTTTCCAGGTTGTTTTTTCCATTAATATATTTCATATTTTCCTCTTTTTTATCCTTATTGTTTCTTGATGTCTAGTTCTCAGTTTTAAGAAATTATTTTATTCAATGAACTTTTATACTTCCTTTTCCATTTGGTCTACTCTGTTTTTAAATGAATTCTTTTCATCAGTGATTTTTCATATCTCTTTTACCATTAGGGAAATTCTGTTCTTTTTTTCTTAAAGTGATTTTTTTCAGGATTATTGTTGTGTCTCTTACCAAGTTGTTAATTCTCTTTTCATAATTTTCTTGCATTACTCTCATTTCTTTTCCCAATTTTTCCTGTATCAATTTTCTCTTTAAGTCTTCCAGGAATTCTTACTGACCTTAGGTCCAATTAACATTTTTTTTGAGCTTTGCTTGTAGCTGTTTTCAGATTGAAAAAGTCAAATTTTTTCTAATTTTATGTCTTGGTCTTCTCTCCCACCAGAGTAGATTTTTATAGTCAAGTTCCTTTTGTTGTTATTTACTCATTTTTTCAGTCTACTTCTTTACTTTGAATTTTATGTTAAAGCTGGACTCTGTTCACTGCAGATGGGGATGCACTGTGCTATGATTTTTCATGCTGCTGTTTTCAGAGCTAGTTTTGAGAGTCTGTTTTCAGTGTTTTCAAGGTAGTGTTTTCCAGGAAAAGGTGTGGTCTTATAAGTATAGGTTGTGTATATATACTTATAATCAGGGATATAACTCCTGCTCTACCTTCTAGTCTTTACCCAGGAAGGTTCCCCACTCCCTTGCAGCTCTGCAACTGTGACCAGGTCCCCTGCACTTCTGCAGCCACAAGCACTAGCCTTTTGGTTCAGGAACTGTGACCAGGGTCCCTGATTCCTTGTGAATAATATCAAGTGTTCCTCTCTAACCTGGAACTACAACCTGGAACTGCTTATAAGCAATAGAGTTGCTAATCAATGCTAGCAACACTTGGTTCCAGCAAGGGGTCTCCTATAATCTCTTCCCAACTAATAATCTGACCTCCTTACCATCTCTTGTCTGAGAGCTCCTGAAACTGCTGCTTCAGCAGCTTCCAAGGCTCATTATTGGTGTTCCTGTCAGACTCCAAGCCCATGCCCACCCCAGTGTTGCAGACCTCCTAACTTATCTTAGGATGGAAAAATGTCTCACTCTGACTTTTTGTTGGCTCTGCTGCTCCAAAATTTTATTTGATTTGTGACTTTAAAGTTATTTCAAGGGTAATGTTAGAAGAGTTCACCTGGGTCCCAGCCTGTAGTGTAAGAGTTCTATTATTTTTTTTATTAGAAAGGTTTTTCTTATATTGAACTGAAGTTTGCATTTCTGCAAATGCCACCCATCTGGCTCTGTTCTTTTCTCTGGGTTAAATATCCCTAGTTCTTTTGAGTGATGGTTTTTGAGACCCCTTCTGCCTGCTGGAACTCAGAAGCCATCAAGAGTTTCCTTGGATCATGCACTAGATAGTCAGTGCCCTTCCTAAAATATGCCAAGATGTACAAAGACAGAAAGTTTCCTCATGTCCCAAAATATTAATAGTGGATTTTTTCTGGTAGCAAAAAACTAGAAACAAAGTTGGTGCCCACTGGTGAAAGAATTATTGAACAAAATGTAGTATATTCATGCAGTATAGTAGGGACACTGTACCCATGGGGGAATATATTTCAAGGCTTATTCCAAGGCTGAAACCAGGGATATAAGCAAACACCTACTGACCCAATATATATGTGCTCTCACTCCTCCTGGTTTTTCTGTACACACACACACACACACACACACACACACACACACACACACACACTGAAAATGAAAGAAGAGCCAACTCACAGAGAAACCACCACCCTGGGCAGAGTGCTTGCGCAGATAGAAAATCCCTTTGCCCCATTTGTTTTACTGGCCACCTGGAATCCAGCCTCCATGTATTCTTCAATTGTACGGACCTCCTCCCTCATCCTGCCTCCCTCCTTCCCCAGGAATTCACAGTTGAGCACAGATAACTAAAGCCATGAAAAGAGAACCACAGCTCAATAGGGTCTATTGTGAGAGGTAGGGAGATAACACAGGGGATAGAGCATTAAGCCTCAAGTCAGGAAGACCTAGTTCCAATCTAGCCTCAAATACATACTAGCTGTGCCACCCTAGGCAAGTCACTTAACCTCTGCCTCAGTTTCCTCAACTATAAAATGGGGATGATAATACCAGCACCTACCTCCCAGGTTTGTTGTAAAGATCAAATGAGATAATGTTTGTAAAACACTTAATAATGCCTGGCACACAGTAAGTGCTTAATTAGTGGTTATTCCCCTTTAATGGAATTTCTTTTGTGAGAAACAATAAATATGAGGAATTCAAAGAAACATGAGAAGTGAAGTGAGTAGAACCAAAATAATAATAATAATATCCACAATGACTATGACATAAAGGTAAACAACCCTAGTAGTTGGTTGAAATCAGCTTGTAATTACAATGACTAATCTTGCAATAATCTTGAGAAGAGATGATGAAACACAGTTCTCTCCTCCAAGATTCTTTGAAGACCTTAAATCCACTTTGCAAAGGAACGGGGACTCACCTGGTATTGCACAAGGGGCAATGCCAATGTTAAGTGGAATATGGATTTCCTAATACTTCTTTCCTTTTTCCCCTGACAATTATAACAATTCCTTGAGTCCCTGGGGGTGGCAGTGGGGTTAAAAAAAAATCTGCTCGGAACAAAATTGCTTTAAGCAAAAAAGCAAAACAGACTATGTGTGAAGGCACTCATGAATCTGTTTTATAGCCTGAGTTGCTATTTCTTCCCCCCCCCAAAAAAAGTACAAGAATTATGCAGAGAATTTTTTTCTTGATTTTTCCCCCTTGATTTTCTTTTCAAAATTGAGACAAAAGGACACCATATAAATATTATGTATGTTAAATGTTTCTATTTGCACATGTTAAATAACACTGTGAAACATTAAAAACTAGTTCTTAAGCCAAAATCTTACTATTTAAATATTTAAAGATCACAGATTGAGAATTTGAGAAGCTTAAAAATTATAACATCAAAAATGCCTCCCTTGGTTTTACAAATGAAGAAAATGAGGTATGAAGAGGTAGAGAAATGACTCACCCTAAGGTCATACAAGTAATTAGTAAAATAGTCAAGATTTGATCCCAGAAGCAATTCCAGAGCTGGTATCTTTTTTTCATCATACTATGCAGTATAAACTAGCTATTTTGTCAAAGGACAGCAAAAGAGACCTCCCTTCCTTCCATCTTCCTAACTTCAGCTTTTGCTCCAGAGAGATATAATAATGGATCCTGGTAAATATTATGGGAATGGAGGGGAAAGAAGGGGAAGAAAGGAGTGGGAAGGAGAACTTAATGAAGCAACTGTAGTATGGGCTGGTATTTAAAAGAAAGGACATTTTACTCACTCAAATTAATGAGCCTATGGCAAAAGGACATTGGGGTAGATTTTAGAAAGATATCTGGGAAAAGATAGACTTATGGACAAGCAACACTGGCTTCAGGGGAACAAAAAGCAAAAAACTTCCAGATATATTTGGAATTCTAAGTCAGTCCAAAAGTAGGTATATATTCTAAGCATTGTTAAGGACAGGAAACTCAAAAAAAAAAAAAAAATAATATGTAAGTTCTGCCCTCAAGTTGGTCACATTCTAAAGAGGGAGAGAGCATGTAAATAACTATATATATATATATATATATAT
>NC_058132.1:346915255-346931257 GCF_016433145.1 Gracilinanus agilis | reverse complement strand
CCCCACCCTTATCCCACACAGGGAAGGAAGTGCTCCCATTGGGCTGCTGGGTGAGGGAAGGGTAAAATGAGGAATGTCTTCAGCCAGTGTAGAGAGGGAGAGGGGAGTGACCGAGAAGGCTCCACTCCCCTCCAGCTCTGCTGCCTGTGAGCCACCCACTTTATCCCCAGTGTGCTCCCATTGGCTGCTGAGCAGAGAAGCAAGGGATGTGAAAAACAGCAAGAGGAGTGGTGGAGAGGTGGAGGGGAGCAGCTCCGCCCAAGTTCCCCTACCTTTCTAGTAATGAACTTTGGTGGGGTGGCCACATGCCCACAGAGAGTGTTTTGCCTGCCATCGTTGGCATCTGTGCCATAGGTTCGCCATCACTGACTTATGGTCTCAGAGATTTACCTAGAGCAGAGGTGTCAAATGAGCATCTAATTGGCTGACAACACTCCAGAATGTGGCCCTAACCAGATTAAAATGTAACTAGGAAATGTTTAACAAAACAAATAAAAAATATAATTAAAAATAGGGAATGTTAATGTATAGTTTCCTAAGTCAATGTTAAGCCCATAGGCATGTGTTTCTAGTTGAGTTTGACATTCCTAGAGCACTGATGAGGTGGCCAATTAATTACCCAGAATCACATAATTAGGAGGACTTGAGCCAAGCTCTTCTTGGCTCCAGGACCAACTCTCTAACCTCTCTAAGCCATCGATTGAATTTTATGGGGTTTTGTTTGTGTGTGTGGGTATGTGAGTGTGTGTGTGTCTTTACATATTTTGTACGTGTGTGTCTTTACATATATATATATGTGTGTGTGTGTGTGTGTCTTTACATATTTTGTACACAGATATTTATTGTTCATGTCCGTGTGTGATAAATACATACAATCAGTACATTATCTGCATACACCATACTCCAGTCAGTACACTTTCCATATATATATATATATATATATATTCCATTCTCAAATTCAATGACTTTGTAATACAAACACTCCACCCCTGTAATTTAGTTGCTTTGTAAACTCTGATTTGGGGTCACCAGAAGACTCCATTCCAACAAATGCCATTCCACCATCTAGTTCAATACAATCAGGCACTTCTCATATCCCACCAAGAGGCTCATCCTGACACTGCTGATGTGGATACAAAAATTCTATTTGAAAGATAAATCCTGTATGACTTTCACAAGGTAAATTTTAATTGGGGGCAAAGGGGTCAAGAACAGCTCAGAGCATGGGGCACCGTGGGGAGCAAGGAGGGGGAGAGCATGGAGGACAAAACTCCCATTTCACAAATTTGCTGAGTTATCAGCCCTGGCTGCATCCCTCAGAAAACACAAGAAGTCAAAATGAGCACTGCTCTGGGCAGCTGGAAAAACTGGGAGGGATTAGGTAATCTCAATTTTAATGCCTTCTATCCTGGAGTTTATATATCCTCAGAGAACTGTTATTTGTCTTTGCAGACTGCAGATCTAAATAACATCTTTAAATCGCTGCCATGAGTTCTAGGTAATTTGTCTCAATAATAATAATAGCTAGTATTTTTATAGCACCTACTGTGTGCGAGGCACTACAATAAGCACTTTACAAATTACATCTCAATTCATCCTCACAAAAATTCTGGGAGGGAAGTGTTACTGTCCCTATTTTATAGATGAGGAAACTAAGTCAAACAATGGTTAAATGATTTGCCTAAGGCCACAAGCTAATAAGTGTCTGAGAATAGATTTGAACTCAAGCCCCATACTTTATCCATTACACTATCAGCTACCCCAAACTGGGAAGCATTTATAAAGCATCTACTATGAATTACACATAGTAGGAAGCTGCTAGATGGTTCAGTAGATAGAGCACAGGGCCTGGAGTCAGGAAAATCTGAGTTCAAATCTGAGCTCAGATATTTACTGTCTTTGTCACCCTGGCCAAGTAACTTAATCTCTATTTGTCTTAATCCACTGGAGAAGGAAATAGAAAAAATAAAGAAAGAAAGAAAGAACACACGCATACACACAGGTACAGTAATGGTGCACAGAGTCATGAAGAATCAGAAATGACAACAATGAAAATTCAAGAGCCATCATATGGTTTCTGAATTGGATTTTTTGTACATCAAACACACATTGGTTATATAAAAAAATGAAAAAGTGTAGCCATAAAAACACTTTATTGGTAATTTTATGTAATGCCGAGTGGGACTGTAAATATTTTTGTTTGTATTAGTATATTGATGCATTCATAAATGACAATTGTGCCTGAAAATAGAAAACTGCACATTTTTATAGGAATTGTTCAAACATTTAATAAAGGGACAATTTTAAAAAGTTGACTTATGAAAAATAGAATAAATTATTTGTTAATTCCCTGATTCTACGTAATACTTCATATTTCTATAATAATTAAATTTATACTAGTCAATGGCATTGAATAAGTGTATGACAAGGAAAGAGTGTCTCATCCTGAAAAGAAGCTTAACAGTAACCCAAATTCAAGTTCAGCAAATAGTACTAAGTGCCCACTGGGTATGGAGTAGAAGATAGCATGGCATAGTGGTTAGGGACCCTGCAAGGAAGCAGAAGATGTGGCTTTAAGTTCTACCTTGGATTTCATGCTGGATGTGGGACCCTGAGCCAAGTCATTTAATCTCTCCATGCCCAGGCAGCTATCCAACATTATAAATTGCAAATCAGTTGCTGGACTGCAACAGATACAGGCAGTTTCCATAGTTTCCATACCAACAGTTGCCCACATCTTTAAAATCACAGGTATGGATCCCTCTACCTACCTCCCTCCACCCTCAAAAATATACAGAACATTCTAGGTGGTGATGAGAGAGATAATGTTGTTATAAAATAATTGTTAAAATAATACTTAAAAAATAACTTTACCTTTTGTCCTAGAATCAATACTAAGTATCATTCTAAGGCAGAAGAGCAGCAAGAGGTATGCAAAGGAGGTTCAGTGCTTTCCCAGACTCACACACCTAGGAAGCGTCTGAGGATACATTTGAATCTAGGATTTCACATCTCCAGGCCTGGCACTTTACCCTCTAAGCCACTTAACCACCCTCAATAATATGATAAAAACCTATTATTTCTTTGGTTTGGATATTGCCTCCAATTATCAGATTTAACTGAGTGGCTCTATAAGTAAGAACTGAGTTCAAATCTGCCATCAGATACTTAGCAGCTCTATGACCTTGGGCACTTAATCTCTGTTTGCCTTAATCTACAAAAAAAAAAAAAAGAAAGAAAGAAAGAAATGGCAAAAAAAAAAAAAAAACTCCTCCTGGACAGAATTGGTTCCTGGGAGCACTAGACTTGGATTCAAGAGGACCCAAGTTCAAATTCTGTCTCAGACAATTACCTCTGTGACCTTGGCTCAGTCAATTGAATCAAGCTCTCCTAACCGGTTTTCCTCTTAATAAAAATAGAAATATTAATAATAGCTTTATATATAAAATGGGAATATTAAAAGCTCTTCTTACTAAGTTATCAAAAAGATTAAATGAAAATATATAAAGTGCTTTGTAAATTCTTATTCTCTAACTGTTGGCTTAACAGTTATTAGTTATAATAGTTAATATTTATCATATTATTTATATTTTTATATTTACATATACATGATTACATATAATAGTTAATAGTTAAAATAGCTTAAAAGTCCATTATGATGGACTTTTTGCATTCCAGTGGCCCCTCCAAATTCATAGCTATATGGCTAACTCTTAGGTGAAGAACGTCCATAAACATGATGCTACTGGTGGGCATGACAACAACAAACAGACACAACCAAAGCATCCATCCTCAGATTTCATGGCTCCTCAAGGCCTTTCCAGGCCAGTAGGCACAGTCTACCCTTTGGAGAACAGAGAGTCAACTCCAAGCAATAGTGAGGCACTGGAGTGAGATTCTAGTTGAGGAATATATTAGTTATTGTGGATATTGCATGGCACGTTACATAAATGATTTTATTTGATCTTAACCATGTGACATACGCAGGGCAAAAATTATTATCTCCAGTTTACAGATGAGGAAACTGGGAACTACCAAAGATCAAAGAAAGTCATTTCACCATTGAATGTTAGAGCAAAGACCTGAATTCATGTGATCTGACTCCAAATCCAGAGATCTTTCCGTTGGACTATGGTTTTCATGGTCCTTAACTATTATAAACTATTATGCTTATGAAGGGTTTCCCCCCAACTCTATCCCTTCCCCACCAAAAAAGAGACTTGTTAAGCTATATTGGCATCAATCAGAACAAAAAAAAAAGGGACAGGAAACTCATTGAGACAGAAAGAACAATAATAGATGATGGAGAGATGGCAGAACTACTCAACTTCTGCTTTATCTCATCAGGACAGTTATTAGAGGAAATAAAAATTTGGCTTATTTTATAATAAATTTGGTCAGCGAGGTGAAGTGGCACAGGAGATGGCGTACCAGGTCAAGAGTCAAGAAGACTCATGTTCCTGAGTTCAAGTCTAGCTTCAGATGTTTACTAGCTATGTGACCCTGAGCAAGTTATTTAAGCCTGTTGGCCTCAGTTTCCTCATCTATAAAATGAGCTGGAAAAAGAAGTGGCAAATCATGCCAGTGTCTTTGCCAAGAAATCCCCAAATGGGTTTACAAAAGGCTGGGCATGACTGAAACAAGTGAACAACAGCAGCAAGCTTGGCTTAGCAAGTATAGGACAAAAACGGTTAATAAGAGAGTTTAAATGGAAGATGATAAACAAAATGATGAAAGTCTAGTTGTACTCATTAAATTCAAATCATCAGATCTGGAGAAATTCTTTTTCCGAGTGCAGACAGAACAGACAAATGTGGTTCGCCAAAGGCAGTGACTGCCTTGCAGTTAAGGAGATGTCTGACCCTTCCTTAGCTGGGTGATCCTGACTACCCTGGCCTCCTTGGAAGTTCCCTCAACACTTGACCCAAACACCTCACTCTATACATAAGGGGCTCTTAGTAATATTTGCAACACTTGAATTTGAATTACTGTTAAGCTTGTTTTCAGGACTGAGTCACCAAGCCACATCTTCCTGGCTTTTCTAACTCCCATGCACTCAACATCTAGGCAAGAAATACCTGCAGCAAGGGACAAGTGGGTAATTTGTAATTTCCTAGGCAATTGGGATTAAGTGACAGCTAAGAAGTGTTTGAGGCCAGATTTGAACCCAGGACCTCCGATGTCTAGGCCTGGCTCTCCATCCACTGAGCCACCTAACTGCTGCCCCTAGAATTCACTTTCTCAGTACACTAAAGTTGGATGAGTTAATTAACTTAATTGCTCTCACTCAGCCTCAGTTTCTTTATCTGAAAAATGATGATGATAATAATATCTACTTCACAGATTGGTTGTGAGGACCAAATGAGATAATACATACAAATAACCTTGCAAACCTTAAAGCATTATATAAATACTAGTTAGTAGCTCTTTCTGAGACACTGTTGGTGACCTTCAAAAAAATCAGAAAGAATTGGAGAGAAGCCACAGAACTAAAAATTGGGCAAAAGATAGCATGAGGCTTTGACAGGGACTTTGCTGAAATACATTTCTACAACATTTCCCTGATCTACCATTCTTGCAACCTAATAAAAAAAGGAAATGAGGTTAATCTGGTCTGACCTATTCTTGATGAAGCTATGGTCTCTCATTCAAAGCTCCTCTTAGAGCTCATCATGATGACCATTTACCTTTCTTAATGCTCACAAATCATCCCTTTAATAATATGCTCTAGTATTCCAGTTTTCAAAAAATAGAAAGGAAAAAAAGCATTTAAACTATAGGCCAGTGAGCTTGACTTCAATTCCTGGAGGAAATTCTAGTAGAGGGATAATTTGCAAAGTTTTAGATAACTAATTACTATTAACAATAAGATTATATCAAAGGTTATTGATAATAAGTTAGTCATCAGGACTCAAAATTAATATATGTTATTTACTACTTAATATAGCTTATTCATATTAATAAGACATCACTACAGATGCTATGCAAAATTTTAGGCAAGAACCTATAACTTAAACAAGAATGTTTGTTATTTTTCATTTTCGTCCCATTTTGGGGTTTTCTTGGCAAAGATAGTTTACCATTTTCTCCTCCAGCTCATTTTACAAATGAGGAAACTGAGGCAAATGGAGTTAAGTGATTTGCTTAGGGTCACACAGCTAGGAAGTTTCTGAGGCCACATTTGAACCCAGGAAGGTGAGTCTTTCCAATTTCAGGCCCAGCACTCTATTCACCACACCACCTTGCTGCCTCTTTAACAAGAAGAGATCAGGCTAAACAAACTGAATTTCCTTTTCTGACTAAGTCACTAGGCTTCTCAGTCAGGAAAATGATGTAAACTAGAATGATGTATACTTCTGCAAAGCGCTTGACAAAGTCTCTCCCACCTTTCCTCAGAAAGTCAACTTTATAAGGACAAGATTACAGAGAGAAGACCAAACAACAGACAGAATGACCTTTCTTCATCTCAGACTTGACACTGCATTTTGCTTGCATTTCTCATTTTTACCCATCAGGTATTATTCTGCATAATAGTTTTGTGTGCGTGTGTCATGTCATCCATTTGACTAGAAGTTCCACAAGGGAAGAGATCATTTTTTAATTTATTTTTTTATTTTGGAAATTTTTTTTACCATTTATTTAATTAATTATTTTTGAAGATTTTCCCATGGTTACATGATTCATGTTCTTTCCCTCCCCAACTTCCACCCCCCACCCATAGCCAATGAGCACTGGGTTTTACATGTGCCATTGATCAAGACCTATTTACACATTATTAATATTTGCACTAGGGTGATCATTTAGAATCTACATCCCCAATCATGGGGATCATTTTTTTAACTAAATTTTGTATTTCAACTAGAATCTGCTCAGCATACTGTGCATAACAGACACTTATTAAGTTTAGCATTTATTGAATTTGAATGGCATGTGCAAATTACTTGCATAATCTTTATATGTACATATAGACAGATGCTACATGTATATATGCATGTGTGTATACTTCACATATATACATGTGTGCTTCAAGAGAGAGAAAAGGAAAGAGAGAGAGATCTGGTATCCAAAAGTCTTAGTACAATCATATGTTATTAAAAGCTTAACTCTACACTAAGAATTTGGCAGTTCCCTATATATTAAATCATTAACTTGGATTGATCTTTGCTTGGCTTGAGAGAAGACAGACAGACAGATCCATAAAATTTGAGTTCAAGAAGAGACCTTAGTTACCATCTACATCAACCCTTATTTTTCAGATGAGCAAATTTAAGTATGAAGAGGATTAAGTGATTGGCCCAATCAAGATCATGCTGCAAGGCAGCCAAGCCTTCTGAACACCACCCCGAGATTCTTATTCTATACTGTACTGCTTCCACAATACTTTCAACACATTAAAATAATGCAGGCAATTTCCACCCACCAAAAGAGAAATGTAATCTCATTAGAATAGGCATTTAGTAAATATTTGTAGCACAGAGCGATGAATAAATGAATGACAGGATTTGAAAATGGAAAAGAATCTCCATAGTTGAGTCCAACCCAATGAATTTGCCTGTATGTGATCTAATCTGATTGAATAAATGATCTGGCTACAAAGTAAAATGAAACTTCTAAATGTTGAGGTATATTTCCAGGGGAAAAAAAATCCAAATATTTGGATTCTCTCCAGATATTTCCATTCAAAACCAATGAGTCTAGTTTAGAGGCATGCAGAGAATAAGCTCTGGTTTTTCCTTTGGGGATTTGGCCCAAACATCCAAACCCACTAAACCTTTTGATAACCATAGCCTCTGTTCTGGTCATTGAGTGGGAGTGAGGGAGGTAAGACACAGTTATTACCAACCCAGAGATAAGTTGGCATTAAAAAGAAAGGAAAATACTTTTTTTTTTTTGGGGGGGGGGGGGAAGAGAAGTTATGTTAAGGTCAAAAACTAGATGAAGAAACTTTATTCCTGAGTTTGAAACATACTTTAATATATCTCTACATGTAATAGAACAATTTCTTGTATTGCCTAGGATTTGAGTCTAATCCATTGTTTTAAAAAACCTCCTGATTTTCAGGGAACTCTATACTTCACTGTGCGGCTTTAAATCTCGTTATGAAGAAAGAGAAAGCTTGAAATTAAACATAAATGATAAAACTAAAAATTTCAAGTCAAATTTCATTAACTGATAAAAGTCCACCCAGAGCCCAGGGCAAGGGCAGTGGGAGAGATTCAGTTAATTTGTAAGATTAAAGGCATTTTGAATTATTGAGGCCATATTAGAGTGAGAATCAGTAGCTTGAATGTCATTCCAAGGTCGGAAGACTGAACAGCTAAGTTTCCTTATTCAAATAACCAAGTTAAACCAAAGAAAATGCATTGAAGCAATCATAGCCTTGAACCTCAAAGACTGATAAACAAGTAACAGACAATATTCCATTGGGTTATCTTGCCTACGCAAATCTATCTTTCTTTGATTAAGGAACCTGACCAGTCAAATCTTGAATATTTTAAGGTGTTATGGGTAAGGTAATATGTTATCTTGACAGTTTATTAGCAACAAAGTCAGAAAGGTCATACTTGGAGAATCTTCTATCATCGAATGCCTTTGACTTATTTACATCTTCACAAAAAAATGGCTTGACAGAAGGATCCCAAACCCTTCCTGCATTCTACCTCCATGAGAATGTAAGTTCCTTATGGAATGGGACTATTTTTGTGTTTTTAACCCCAGCACCTATCACAACACTTTCCATAAAGTCAGCGTTTTATGGATGTTTGTTGAACTGAATTGGAAGTTATAGAAAAGTAGTGTCGTTCTGTATATCAAGGATAGCTTAACAAAATGCTGATGTATAGGTTTAAGAGACACTATTCTCCCTTCATTTTCCTTCTAAATATAGACCTTAGATATTCAGTTTATTTTTTCAGTCGTGTCCAATTCTTCCTGGCCCCATTTGGGGTTTTCTTGGCAGAGATAATGGATTGGTTTGCCATTTCCTTCTCTGGTTCATTTTCCAATTGAGGAAACTAAGGCAAACAGGGTTAAGTGCCCAGAGTCACATAGTAAGTGCCTGAGCCTGGATTTGAATTCAGGAAGATGGATCTTTCTGATTCCAAGCCCAATACTCTATTCACTGTGCCACCTAGCTGCCCTGTCTTAGAAATTGATACAGAATAAAAACATGAACCAATTAAGAAAATAGCTCTGCTGTTCAATGTGATCTAATTTTGTTATGAAAGGCCCAATCTTCAAGATTTTTTATTTTCGCAAGAATGCAAAATTCATAATAAAAATAACAAATTGAACATTCAACCAAAAATGTTTTCCTTTTAAAGAATAACTATAATACTGACAATAAAAAACTTGAGAATAGGTAATCTGTAGAGTGGGAAAACAGCACTATAACTAAGGCAGTAGCATGAGATGCCGGGGGCAGCCATGACTTTGTACAGGCACCAACACTAGAGGGAGTATTTAGAAAGCTATCCTGTTCCTTAATGTATTCCACTGATCTTTGTCCTCACAGAGGGTGTGTGAAATGATAGATTCCAAAAGAAAACAAGAAAAAAGGGGTCATAGACCACTGAAAGTTGTGGAAGGAGTAGGCTACTCCTTCCCAGAACAAACTATATTACAGGTCAGACTGTCTCTACTGAAGTGGCTTGAACAATTGACTCTTCTCAACTGAATTTCTAACCAAGTAACAAGAATTCCTAGTTATATCTCTGGGAAAGATCACTTGATGTGAAGGCAGAAGACCTGTATTCCAATCTTGACTTTGCCACTTATTAACTATGTGACCCTGGGTATATGACTTTTCCTTTCTGGGATTCCATTTACCTACACATAAAATGAAGGGTGAGATGAGATGATCTAAACATGCTATTTGGCTCTGACATTCTAAGAAACTGGTTTTTATTTTTTTTAAAGTGGCTTTTGTTCAAACAAACAAATTTCATTTTATTTGTTCTATTAAAGAACACAGGACTGACCAGGAGTAGCCTGAAGACCTTTCCCTTCACAAGGTGTGGACATCCCCAGTGAGATGGCTGATGACATATCCTTGATTGGTGTGACCGAGTATACCTTGAAAACCGTTCCCTATACAGTAATAAAAAGGTGTAGGCATTCTGGTCAAAAATTATTTGTAGACTTGAGAGTAATTTATATTGCTTTGCAAGGCTATAAAATATATTTATTCCAAACATGGTATATCAGAAACAGATGCTTCTAGGCTAGTCATTTAATCAATAGTAGTTATTGAATAGCTAAATGTTGTAGACCACTATACTAGGCACTGTGGGAAGTCAAGCATGGTCTTTGCCCTCAAGGGGTTTGAAATATAATGGGGAATTTGGAATATGGTGGTTCCCTTGAGCTGGTGCTTCTTTCCCTCTCCCTCTCCCTTAAATTTTGCTGTCTTCTGTGTATGTGTTAAGAGGTTGTAGGTCCATAAGGAACACCTCTCTCCAGCTTCCCCAGGTGAGGCAGGGTAGCTTGGTTTTCATAAAAAAATAAGAAGAAACGGGCTATAGAGATAGAGGATAGTTAGGAAAAAAACAGGAAATGTGTAGGCTAGAGTGGAAGAAAGCATAAAGTCAAAGAAAGAGCTCTGAATTTAGAGTCAGAGGACCTAGGTTTACATCCCAGCTCTAAGGCACTTACTTCACTTAATTCTGTCCCACATTCCTCCTCTATAATGGCCAAGAAACGTAGATATAGAGTTGTAAGGAAACTTAGAGGGCATCTATCTAATTTAAACCTCTTATTTTCCAATGAGGAAACTAAGGCCCAGACAAGTTAAGTGATTTGCCCAAGATGACAGAGGTAGTAAATGCCAGAGCTATGATTCAAAGTCAAATCTTACATCAAATACAGTACACTTTCCATCATGCCACAATTTCCAAGATCCTTCTAGATACAACATTCTATGAGTCTAAGTTCTAAGATAGCTCAAGGAATCAAGCAAAATGGATTATTATTATTATTATTGATAAATTTCCAGCTGAATTGAGGAGGATTAAGCCACATCTAGATGTTGTGACTCAATAATAACGATCACCAAAGGATTTCCAATTGATTCTCATCCTTACTGCTTGCAATGGGGTCATTTCCGCTGCATTTGGGAAGATTGGCCCAACATCACCTGTTTCAGGATGACCTCCCCTGACGTTGGGTACAAGAGTGAAGAGAGAACTACATGCCAGTGTCTTCAGGCTGGTGATGGAAAAGGCAAGGAGCTACCAGATAGCCAGAGGGTAATCTAGGAGCATCTTTATAGACAAGAGGGAGAGAATGCCAGGCAAGGCAATGCCCTTAACATGACAGCTTGGACAAAATAAAAGAAATAGTTGAGTGTGGCAAATAGGTTTGAGTAAGTATGGGAAGCAGTGCCAGAAATGGTAGCACCTACCTATATATTCCTTACCACCAGGATGCTGAGGCTACTGGATCTCTTGAGCTCAGGAGTTCCGAGCTACAATGGAACTAAGACAGTGGAGTGTCCCACATGAAGTTTCGCATCAATATAGCAAAGCTCCTAAAGCAAGGGGAGCCAACCAGGTTTTCAAAAAAGGGGCAAACCAGCCTAGGTTGAGAAAAGAGCAGGTCAAAGCTTCCATGCTAATCAGTGGCGAAATCAGGTCCTGAGTAGCCACTGGAATCCAGCCCAAGAAAGTAGAGATAGGCAGACAGACAAACGGACGGACGGACAGACAGAAGGAGGGAGGGAGGGAGGAAAAGGCAGTTTTGTTTAATCAGAACAGAGGGTAGAACCTTCAGTGTACTAAAGGATAAGGACATTTAAGTGAATAAGTGAGAGTTTTTGCCATTTTTACCTAGATATATACTGCCCTTTGAGTCAGTCATTAATATGCATATATTGGATTCACTGGGCAGGAAGACAATGAGCTGGACACAGATTTGAATAGGAGGAAGTCAAGGTGGATCACATTCCAAAATCTGTGCCCTACTTTCAATAATCCTATTGTATTCAGGGCCACAAAAGCCCATCTCTTTTGAGAGACAGTTGGCAGAGTAAATAGAGCACTGGACCTAGAGTCACCAAGAGTCACCAATCCTGCTTCAAACACTTTCTAGCTGTGTCATCTTGTGGAAGTCATTTTATCTGTTTGTCTCAGTTTCTTCAGCACTAGAAGGAGGACATTAATAGTACCTATCTCCCAGGGCTGTTGTGAAGATTAAATGAGATACCTGTAAAGACTTTAGCACAGTGACTAGCACATGGTAAGCACTTAATAAATGTTCAGCTTCCTTCCTTCCATCCATTTAACATCAATATTCTTCCAATGAGAAGCAGTATTACATAGTAGAAAAGAGAGATGACTTTCAAGACAAAAAGACCTGGGTTTATTTCCTACCCCTGACACTTGTTGACTCTGTGATGGGAAGTCATTTAATTTCCCATTATTCTAGACAACTTTCTAAGATTATAGGTTAAAGAAAAGATATCAGCCTGCACTGGAAGAGAGTTTCCACATCTAGGAATTCTCTATATCATTTAAATCACAGATCCAATACCTGTCCCTTATTCCTGTTCTTCCAAGGCAGTTGTCTATCAAAAATGGAAGACCTGGGGGCAGCTGGGTAGCTCAGTGGATTGAGAGCCAGGCCTAGAGACAGGAGGTCCTAGGTTCAAATCCAGCCTCAGACGCTTCCCAGCTGTGTGACCCTGGGCAGGTCACTTGACCCCCATTGCCTACCCTTACCAATCTTCCACCTATAGGTCAATGCACAGAAGTTAAGGGTTTAAAATTTTTAAAAAATGGAAGACCATGAACTCAGAAAACTCAAAATTAAAAATAACTTGAAGCATAATTGATAGATACAATGGGTGGCCTCTGATTTACCAGTGGGAACTTATATGTGCCAAAAAGGTATTAACACATTACAGAGCCAGTGTTCTTGGTCTTTTTGTGTATTATGAACCCTTTTGGCAAACATTGTTGTTCACCCATTTTTGAGGAGGACCAATGATATCATGGGGTGATGTCTTCACTTACAAATGAGTCAGTTGCACAAAGTTGTCAGTCTCACAATCAGGGTCTTTCAATTCCAGTAGAAAGGCAAAAGCCAAGATGGCTGATATGGTATGAGATGTAATGGACGACCTTGACATCTTTGACATCTGACCGAGCTCTAGCCTAGGGTTCCCTTCTCAGAAGAATGTCTTTAAATACATAAAATAAACAGCACTATGAAAGTAAAGCAATTATAGTAAAATACAAGACATCAAAATATTTTGATAAAATAATTTCTCAGATTAAAAAACTCCAAAGAGAATTACCATGGTGAGGAAGAAAAGAAAATGAGGGCAAGGAGGAGCCAAGATTAGTGACTGTTGCAGGTCCAGGTCTGTGTGAGCCCAGTAAGTGGCAATGGAGGCTTAGGAAATGATGGGAGAGGTATTAAGTAGTATGCTTCCCTCCATCTGTCTTCTTTTTTGCTCTCCGCAAACCAATTGGCAATTTCTGACCTGCCCATCTTTCTCTGTATCATGTTTCTGTTCTCTGTTTCTGTTATGTAGACTTTTGACTCAGTCCAGCCTACCAATTTCCCCACCTTCCTGACCAAGCTAAGGATGCTGGTAGGCAACCCAAACGCAGGATCATATATGTCTGCTAGGGCACAAGTGGAAATAGCTCCATACCAAGGTCAGTTCAAGTACTTCAAGAACAATAACAGAACTTTGGTAGTACAGGAAGCCACAGGATTTAGCGTCAGGAAGAAGACCTGAATTCAAATCCTATCTCAGACACTTGTTATGTGATCTCAGGCAAGTCAGCTAACTTCTTCTAGTCTCAGTTTCCTCATCTGTAAAATGTGGATAATAATAGCATCTACTTCACAAGATTATTGTGAGCATCAACTGAATGGACATATATTAAGTGCTTTGCTAAGCCTAAAGCACTATATAATGCTAGTTTTTATTTCTCTAGCAACTCAACATGTATGATTTTCAAAAGGCCATCCATGTTCTGAATAGGGTGGTCTGGTAAAACCAGAGAATGAAGACATAGATATCAAAATCCATGCTTTATCCAAGGCTAAGAAAAGCTTCTAGAAAGCATGAACAAGACAGTGATCAGTGTTTCCAGGCTAAAGCATGAGGAATCATATCAGGAGTTCCCAGCCTTTTTCAGTTCCCATCCCCTTTGGCTTTCAGAAAACCTTCCTTTGTGTAGCCCCATTCATAGGATGTAGAATTGGAAAAGACCTTGGGAGCCATCAAAGCCAATTCCTTCATTTTACAGATGAGGAAACCCAGGCACAAAAATATAACAACTAGCATTATATAATGTTTTGAAGTTTGGAAAGTGTTTTACATGCATTTTCTTATTTAGTTCTTACAACAACCCAAAGAGGTTCATGCTATTATCATTCCCATTTTCCAAATGAAGACACTAAGGGTGGGAGGAGTTAAATGACTTGTCCAGAATCAAACAGAACATAACTGATTGAGGCAATAACTCAAATCTTTCTGATTTCCAGTCTAGCACTGTCCACTGCTCCATTCTCAACATGAAAGGAAACAAATTCAAGAGTTTGTCATGCATGTGCACATAAGAAATAAATCAAGAGATTAATTCATTTCAATAGGACAATATAGATATTTACCAAATATTTTCTATATTGCCTTAATGTACTCATTGGGAATATGCAAGCTTCTGTTTGGGAACTCCTGATATAAAGGCTTGATGGCCCAATGCCACTGAGCTGCTAATAGACATGTAGGTGGTAAAGGGCAAGCAAAAGAGAATGAAGTTTCAGCTCACAGCCATGAGGCACGAGAAGGAGGGCCTATGGAGAGAGGTGGCTAGCCTTAGGCAGAAGCATACCCAGCAGCAGAAAGTAGTCAAGAAGCTCATTCAGTGCCTGATCTCACTAGTACCATCAAGCTCAATCCTAGGGAATTAAAAGAAAGAGTCTGATGATTTTGAATGACAACAACTCAGCACGTTCTATGCTCAAGTACAGCCATCAGTGTTCCCCAGGGCATGTCCACAGCTCCTCCCTACACAACTTCATCCCTGGCCTAATTGGAAAACTTCAGGCTCTAAAGAACAAGGTGGCTATTTGTAGAGGGGGCCAGGAAATAGAAGAAGAAATTGATACTCACTGATGGCTATCTGTGCTCATGAATAAAGGCATCCATCAATCACAGTCAAGCTCAAAACCTGTTTATTAAAATTAATAAACCCTCTGGAATATATTTATGTACATATATACACATATATTTAAGAAGCACCATAGCACAGTGAAAAAAAGAGCCAGGCTCATAGCCAGGAAGACCTGGATCCAAGACCCACTTCAGGTATTACTGGTTGTGGGGCCCTATGTATGTTATTAAACTTCTCAGTCTCTAGGCAATTCTCCAAAACCACAGAGAAGAAGCCAATTTGCATTGGTAGAGAGGGTGTCTCCAAGAGGAGTTCTTTGGAGTTTTTGTATTAATGAAATCACAGATTAAGTCCCTAGAGTGAGGAAGGAAGGAAGGAAGGAAGGAAGGAAGGAAGGAAGGAAGGAAGGAAGGAAGGAAAAGAAATAATTAGAAAGATAGACAGAGAGACTAAAATAAAAGACATTATCAAGGGTGCAGTCATAAAACAAGAGACAACAGCTGAACAGCCCAAATAGAAGCCTCATATTATTTAAAAGCATAGCAGAGAGTTGAAGGATTGCCTGTACATGCTTAGGAGATCCTAGAAAGAGAATTTATGGAAAGACATGGAAAAGAACTTCACAGACAGAATAATAAAGACTGAGTATGACCCAAAGGTGAATTATGAGAAGATCCCTCCTTCCATTCCTTTCTAGAAGTGGGAGGTCCAGTGGTATGAAACACTGCATACATTTTCAGACTTTCAATGTATGGATCATTTTTGCTGACTTTTTTCTCTTCTTCCTCTTTTCTATTTTTTCCTTTAAAAATATTCTTTGTTATGTGGGGTGACTGGGAGGGAAAAATGAAGGAATGCTAGAATAAAGGTAAAT
>NC_058132.1:346883860-346910452 GCF_016433145.1 Gracilinanus agilis | reverse complement strand
ACTCCTGATCTTATTGGGAAGGCTTCTAATTTATCCCCATTGCATATGATGTTTGTTGATGGTTTTAGGTATATACTGTTTATTATTTTTAGGAAAGGTCCTTCTATTCCTATACTTTTCAGTGTTTTCAATAGGAATGGATGCTGTATTTTGTCAAAGGCTTTTTCAGCATCTATTGAGATAATCATGTGATTTTTGTTTGTTAGACTGTTGATATGGTCAATTATGTGGATGGTTTTCCTAATGTTGAACCAACCTTGCATTCCTGGTATAAATCCCACCTGATCATGGTGAATGATCTTCTTAATTACTTGCTGGAGTCTCTTTGCTAGTATTCTATTTAAGATGCTCCTCTACCTTTTAACGTTTTTCATAACCTGTTCCCAAACTACCATTACTACATTTTTATTTATTACTTTATAATGCCTTACTCCCCTTCCCACACTCCCATACAACACTCCATTTACTGTCTCTGCACTCTTGCAATGGCTGTACCAAATGCCTAGAAATTCACTCCCACCTCACCCTTACCTCCTAGGATCCTGTGTTTCCTTCAAAATTCTGGTCAAATGATATTTTCTGCATGAAGCTTTCCTTGATCTACCCTGATGCAAATGTGTATGTGCATACAAGGGTGCACACACATGCACACACACACACTCACCTTTAATCTATTTTGCATTTACTTATATACAAGTACTTCTGATAGAATATAAACTCCTTGAGGGCAGAGACTGTTCAGTTTTTTCTTTTATCCCCAGACCTAGAAAAATGAATGGTACGTAGTAAGAATTTAAATGCTTTTTCATTTATTGATTGACTAAAAAATAGGGCTATTGGTGAAAACAATTTAGAAACAAGGAGGTTAACCAAAAAGGGCTGGTGATGAGGTTTTAATGTCCATCTGGTCATCCCTACAATCTTCACAGATTCAGGGCCTTGGTTGGGCAGAAAAAATTTATCTGTGTCTATAGGGCTTGGGCACAGGGAAGCCATGAAAAAGTTTCCCATCGCCATCTGAGAGGCATCCGTGGTGCTATAGAAACAGCTCTGAATTTGGAGTCCAAGGACCTAGTTCTACTACTTACTAGATGTGTTACCCTGGACAACTCACTTTACCTCTCTAGGTTTAATGTCCTTTTCTATAAAATGAGTGATCTCTAAGGTGATGTGGGTGATCTCTGATGTTCCTTCCAGCTACAAATATCAGGACTCTTATTATGACTCCGAACAACAGTGTCAATCACACGATGCAAGTTTGTGGTTGATGATGGGGCAGAAGGTCTCTGTGGGACCATGGTAGTAAGACACAGAAGTGATTTTCAACCATCCATTGCCAGCCCTTATCTCTTTGATTAGGACTCTTATTTCCTTCTTCCTACAAAAGAGGCTCATCTGATATCAGTCATTTACACTGAAGTGAAAGTAAAAAGTAGAGCTCCAGATAGCTTTAAGACAAATGATTCTCAGTTCAAAATTCTGGAAGAGATCTAATCCCAAGTGTCCCTTGGGAGAAAATAGCATCTATATCTGTAATATTGCCAGGTACATTTGTAACTTAATGTCTTGTATAACCCTCCATTACAAAAATTAGCTCATTTTATAATGTCCCTAAGAATCACCTGGTTCTACCTTTTTCATCTTTAGGGAGTTTATATTTTAATGAAAAGTTTTAAGTTTGGTGACCATTGCCCCAAACCCCAAGTTGGGAAAATTTCTTACACCTAGACAGAGGTTGTGATCTCTACCTAACAAACTCATTAATTAATTAACTATATATACACATATGTACATATGCATATGTATATATATTCTATTTGTGTGTATATATGTATTTATATGTGTATATATGTGGAGAGAGAGAGAGAGAGAGAGAGAGAGAGAGAGAGAGAGAGAGAGAGAGAGAGAGAGNGAGAGAGAGAGAGAGAGAGAGAGAGAGAGAGAGAGAGAGAGAGAGAGAGATCCTCTGCCTCTTTGTTGTTGAGGCAAAATTTAATTGATGATACCATTTGTGTAACATAATAGGACATCATAATATGGTATCTGTATAAACAGGCATCAAAAGAGAAATTGGGGAAAAGAACAGATCATTTCTTGGGACTTTCCTCAGTCCAGCAGCCTGCCCTGGGATAGCTATAGAGAAACTCGCTGCCACAGCTCAGTCCTCCCTTTGGTTTATGTTTGCTCCAGTCCTTAGAATCCAAATACCCAGACTTTCCTCATTCCCCCTATTCTGAGCATCATAACCCTTTTATACAAAAAACTAAGGTATGACCTGGTCTCCCCTACGAGGTTTGCTTGATTAAAGGAGGTTGTAAAAGTCCTTGTCACATTCTGTTCTGATTTTTTTTTATTTAATCAAAAGTGTTCTCACCTAGTCAAGGCATTGGAGCCGGCTCGTTTCAGTCCCACTCTTAGACTTGTTTTCTACTTTTAAGAAACATTTTTTGAAATATGCATTATTTGAGACACATTTGTGTTAAACAGGCTTTGGGAAACAGCTGGGAACCTTATCCTATTTGATCAGAGCCTTTCTAAGTACTGGAGAAGGAAGCGAGCCATGATATAGTCCAATAATTTTCAAACTTTGCTCACAACACTGCTGAGGGGTATGGTGGCACACTGAGGGCTTAAGTTGAATGTTAGAGCCCTTGTACATGTGCACCTTCCCAGATTCCCTTCAATTAGATCAGCCATTTTTGTTGCCTTTTTTTTCCCCACACATTCAACATCTGACATCTTGAGGTTAGTGCCCCTATGTAACAAATAAGCTATAGGTTATGCAGTGAAGCAGTAGATAGAGCCCCTAGCCTGGAGTCAGAAAGACCCGAGATCAAATCTGACCTCAGACATTTACTAGCTGTGTGACCCCAAGCACAGTGCTTAACCCTATTTCCCTTAATTCCCTCATCTATAAAATGAGCTGGAAAAGGAAATGATAAACCATTTCAGTATCTTTGCCAGAAAAATCCCAAAGGGGGGTGACAAAGAGTCAGACATGACTGAACAACAAGTTATTTTGTGAATTCTCAATTTGCCATACTACATGGGCTGGGAAAGAAAAGTTATATTAAACAATATAATTTTTTATCTTTAACTTTATTTTCCATCTAAAATTTTATAATATGCCTAGCAAAATTCTTTGAGAAACATTTATCTAACCCAAGCTTACTATTTTTTAGATGAAAAAACTGGGTTCCAAAATAGTCAATTGACTTTCTTAAAGATACATCTCCAGTTGTAATATTGTTTATTTAGGGAACTGAAAAACCGACTTACGACTAAACTTCTGTGATACATTTTGTTCATAAATTGGGGACTGCCTCTATATTCAGATGGAGAAAGATTATTTAGGAAGAGACCTAGGAAGCTAGGTATATACATAGAAATGGAAAGATTTATTACAACTTGTTACTAACTTGCAAGTAACAAAGGGGAAAAGTCCCTCAGATAGGCGTACTTAAATATTTGATGACTAATAAATTAAATGTTAATTAAATACTACAGTGATTTTCTTCCCCAGACAGCATACAATTAACATTTAATTTGTTATAAAATATTTAAAATTATGAAATATCCTATGGCAACTAAAATGTCTCCACTGTCAAACCATCTCGGGACAATGTGTCAAGGGGACAAAAGGTTAGACTGGTATTTAAAACTTAGGGGGTGATACTTATAAAATTCCTTTTGGGATGTTTGAATAGTAAGAAATTGGTAATGAGATCCAGGGGTCTCATTTGCCAACTGAATTCAGCCCAGTTATTTATAACCAAATGTTGCTTAGGAGCGAAGGATGAGGGTAGAGTAGAGACGGGAAGAAATTGGTGTCATTAAAGTCCTTGAAATATATAATGCCATCGGATTAGGTAGGAAATAAGAAGACTGCCTTTGAGTGCTTTGATGATATTAGGCAATGAAATACTTAGTATAGCTGGACTAGCCTTCAAATTTAGTCTAGGCAGAGTAGATAATTTCTCCTGGTGTGAATGTCTTCAAGAGCTTAATCGCTACAAAGCTACCCTTCCCACCAGCTACCTGAAATTCCCACCATGAAAAATTTTGCTAAGAGAAGTTTTTACCACAAGATAGACAACTAAAAGAGTCTGTTAGGAACTTCCTTTCTCTGTCCTCTCATTTCCACTCTTGCCCATTACTCTCACCCACAAGTCCAAGTAAGTGATGCTCTGGGATTAAATTGCTTAATGAGATGTTTCTGGCTGAGGCAAAGATAGATCAAGGTCTTCTTGCTACGGGTGCTTTGCATTTGTTAACCCGCTTGTTTTGCCCTGCCCCTTCAAGTCCTGCACATGTCACTGTGCCCAACAGTGCCTTGAACCAAGTAGGTGCTGGATAAATATTTTTGGATGGATGAATTAATTTCACCCAACTCTCTTGCCTTATTCTAATTCTGACTAATGAGCTTGGTTCCTAGTGCTCAGTTTCTCCCGTCCTTCATTGCTCATACATGCCATGGCTTGAATTTGTCTTCCTAAACCTGTCCCATTGCTCTGTTCCAACGTCTAATAACGGCATGATGTTTCAAGCCTTGCCTCAGCTCCTATAGCTCAAGTTCACCCAAAATTCATAACCTGCTATTATCCTGGTCCTAGTATGACAGTCTGAGAGCTCTTAGAAATATTCACAGTAAGTAGAAAATAAAAACCCAATATTGTAGCCTGCACACCAGTCTATAAATGATAGCTATGAAGACAAAGAGTAGATTTTCAGTGGAGACACTAAAGAAGTTACCAAATGGAATTAGAAGAGTAGTGTTGTGGATCATCTGAGGAGGATATGCTTGAGAAGCATAAAATGCTCTAAAGATATATGATATATTTAAGAACTCTAACTCAGACAGAAAAAGGATGGTTAATAGTTAACAAGGTGATTGAGAGAGAGACAGAGAGTCAGAGACAGAAACAGAGAGACAGAGACAAGAGTGATAAGAGAAACAGACAAAAAGACAGACAGAGAGACAGAAAGATTGTTTGACAAGTCATTTGGACTGAAATGCCAGAGCTTAGTCTAATCATTTGGGACTCTGCAGACAGGAATGTGTGTGGGTTCAGGGGAAATGCTGCTAACTAATTCGATCTCACATTTACTTAACTATTATGCTAAAAAAAACTTCAGTGTTTACTAGCTATTACTTTGGGGAAGTCATTTTAATTTACTGAGTCAGTGTCTTCAATTGCAAAATGGATGGATTAGATTGGATGATCTCTGTTCCTTAGGGCTCAAAAATTCACTGAACTGACAAAAAAAGGACAAAGTTAAAACATTGAAGTTAAGATCAAGAGATTAGTCCTGGCTCAGCCACTAACTAGTAGTGGAGTAGAAAGAGGCTGAATCTAGAGTCAGAAGATCCAGGTTTGAAAACCACTTTTGCCAGTTATTATTACCTATAAGACCTTGAACAGGTTACAACCTTTCTGAGACTCAAAGTTTTTTGTCTTTAAATAACTTGGGGAGGAGGATAGACTAGATAACCTCTATGGTCTCTTTCAGCTCTAAATCTACAACCCTATATCACTTAAAGTTCTCTGAGACTCAATTTCCTTATTTGCGAATGGAAGAAGTTTGGACTAATTGATCTCTATGGTCCCTTCCAGTGGTCACACTTCATGATGGGTTTCTCAAGAACCTTATTGGAGATAAGCTGACAACAAGCTGAGCAGTCAGTCACACCCAGTTGGCTCCAGTCTTCACTTCACATGATGTTCTCATGCCACATCAGCTTTGGTGGGGGCAGGAGTTTTTGACAGCATATGAAGAGCCTCTCTGGGTGGAAGAGATTTCAGGCATGCCATTTACCTCTCTATTGGGTCCAGGACAGTGGGGAAGCTTTTTGGATTCCCAGAATGGCATGGTACATCAGTGTCACACCTAATTACCCTCCTGGAGTAGTGAGCCCATTAACAACCCAAGCTGGAACCAGACTGGCATGCTAATTACAGAGTTGCCTGCTAGGATATTAATTAGGGGTGACACTTTCAGGGCAAGTTCTGTTTTTCCTCCTCATATCCCATTTGAGACATAGGTTGAGATGCGAGCAAAATACAGATTGGGATGAGAAAGGAATAGGAACAGTAAAACAGAGAGTGGAAGAAGTAGGGAGATAGAGTCAAGACTGTAAAGAAAATCTAGAGGGCTCTGATCTTTTAAAAACCAATTGCTCAATCAATAAACATTTATTAGGAGCCTACTATGTGCCAGGCACTGTGCTAAATGCTATTAACTCTCCCAAGCATAATTAACATGGAAATCCTCAGCATTTTATAGTTAAGGGAGACAGGAATAGATTAGATCATCAAACACAAAAAGTTCAAACATCAGGCATCAATCACCCACTTTCAACCTCTTTTTTCCTCCTACCTTTAACCAGAAGTGCTCACAAATGAAAAGAATTGCTCTCAGAATAAGAAATGCCTAAGTAGTTCTCATATTTCTGATTCCTAGATGGTGCAGTGAGTGGGTAGAGCTCTGAACTGAGTCAGAAAGACTTGAGTTCAAATCCTACAACATACACATACTATCTCTGTGACCTTGGGCAAGCCATTTAACCACTCTCTGCCTCACTTTCCCCTTTTCGGGGTCCCTTTCCTCCTTTAGTATCTACCTGCCACCTAGCTCTCACCTGTGGCTCTAAGAAGCTAGTAGTATGTGCAGAAGTAACACCCAGATAAACCATCTCTGCATGTGGGCTAAACCAGTTTGAGAGTAACTAAGATGTCTCTAATCTACTGGTGAGTTGTGAGAGGGGTTGGTGTCTACCTGAGGCATGCAAAGACTTCCCCCCACAGAAGGGGCAGATGAGAACAACTTGTTCCAAAGACCATGAAGGTGGCTAAAGCAGGTGTTGTGGAGTACCTAGAGCTTGGTGAAACATCAAAGATGCCACAAACCTCTACTGCATCCTGGGACTTCGATGACTCTGGAAAAGAGAGTGAGACTGATGACTTTGTGCAACTCTGCCTCACTTAAATCCAATTTATATTCTAGTCAAAAGTCATCACCATGATAGCATTTGTAAACTTTTCAAGTATAAAAGACAACCAACTATCCTCAGTTTCCTTAGTTAGGTATAAAAATGGGGAGAATAATTAGCACCAACCTCACAATGTTGTTGGGAGGATCAAATGAGGGAAGATTTGTAAAGCACTTAGGGCAGTGCCTGGCACACAGTAGGCACTTTAAAAATGCCTGTTCCTTTCCCCCTCTTTCTTATCTGAAAGATGACACAATGGGACTCACTGCCTCTGAAGTCCCTTCCAGCTCTAAATCTATGACCCTGTAAGTCTATTCACCATCTTCCCAGCATACCTCACTGGCTCCTGCCTTTAGGCTCCAGGCTGACCATGGCCTGGGATTGTCTCTTGCCACAAGAAGAAGAATAGAGGAGGTTTCCTGACTTAAAGGAGCTGCTTTTCTCTTAAAGGATTCCTTGTTTTGCTCATGAGGAAACATGGTCAGAGAATATAAATGACATGCCCATGATCATATAGCTAGTGAAGGTCAGACCTGGGATTCAAACCTAAGCCTCCTCAGTGCAGGTTCAGAGATCTTTCCATTATTATACTATGCTTCTCCTCCTGGGTGTCTAGAATTGTGCTACAGACTGAGAGTGATACAAGGATCCATAGAGTAAAGTTCCTATCTGTAAGAATTTACAGTCTAGCAGGAAAAATAAGATATAGGAGGCAGTGTGGTGCAAGGAAAAGTGTACTACTCTGGAAAGCGTAAAAGGACTGGGATTCACAAGTCACTTAACTTCTCTCTGCCTCAGTTTCTTCATCTGTAAAATAGGGGAGTCAGATAAAATAGCCTCTGAAGTTTTTTTCAGCTCTGGTTCATATGATATTAATATAGATAATTAAAATTTTAAATGGAATATAATAAGCATGTAAAGGTAGCCCAAATAGTGCTATGAGAATCCAGAGTCAGAGTGTATTCAGGGGCATGCAGTTAAATTTTTGGTGTGAGCATTTATACTAAGGAAATCAGCAAACACCATAAATTGGGGCTTGGTCTGTTATTTTGTTGAATGTGTGGATTTGGTTGGTTGGTTGATTGTTGTCCTTTGTACTCCAAGAGGACCAAAATGACATCATTATTTCAGGGACAATGTACTGTGTGTCCATCTGTAGATGACCAGACCAATATAAGTTTGCAAGACTCTACTACTGGTCAGCACAAATAGCCCACATGAGTATTTGGAAAAGAGATGTCTCTAAATTTCAGCTACTGCAATTCTATGTAGAGGTAAGAAAATGATGGAGAAAATGTTAATAATGCAGATTAAACTTAAAAGTGAAGGGCAGCCAGGTAGCTCAGTGGATAGAATAACAGGCCTAGAGAAAGGAGGTCCTGGGTTCAAAATTGACCTCAGATACTTCCTAGCTGTGTGACTCTGGGCAAGTCACTTAACCCCCATTGATTAGCTCTTACCGTTCTTCTGCCTTTGAACTGAAACTTGGCATTGATTCTAAGATTAAAAATAAGGGTTTACCAGTGGAATTGTGCATCGGCTAAGGGAGGTTAGCGGGGTTTGGGGAGAAGGAAAGAATATGAAACATGTTAGTATGGGAAAATATTCAAAATAAAAATATAAAAAAGTAAGGGTTTAATAACTTAAAAGTGTATTACAGGGGCAGCTGTGTAGCTCAGTGGATTGAGAGCCAGGCCTAGAGACAGGAGGTCCTAGGTTCAAATCTGGCCTCAGACACTTCCCAGCTGTGTGACCCTGGGCAAGTCACTTGACCCCCATTGCCTACCCTTACCAATCTTCCACCTATAAGTCAATACACAGAAGTTAAGGGTTTAAAAATTAAAAAAAAAGTGTATTGCATATATATTTTTTTCTGAAGAGACAGTTGTTAAACATTTGCCAGTATATCCCTGATTGTATGCCATCATGGCTTTTTATCAAAGATAATAAATAATGTTCCACAAACTGGGAGAGTAAGTTCAAGAGTTTAGTGGTACAGCTGGAGAGCCTTTCCATGTCAGTTATCAGTTACAAGTCTTCCTCCTGTGCTGTGGGTATTCTGTTATCCATAGCAAAAGGCAGCCCCACTTAGGTGAGTGACCACAGCTCACACAGTGATGCATCCCCCAGTGGGACTATGAAGTCTAGTGAGGGGTGTTACCAGAGATGAGTTGCTGACAAAGTTATATCCTGTACCACTGGGTTATATTGCTTGGCTCTTCTCAGGGGAATCCACGTGATATACCCCAGCACATAGGACCAGGTAGCCTTCCTCTTTGGGGGCCAGCAGGAATAGAATGACCAGAGCTGGGTCAGAGCTTTGTGCTCCCTAACCAAGCTTGGAAACTTATGGCCCCTGTATATTACTGTCTACTTTATTGTAACACTTGTGAACTTATTAACAAATAAATGCCAATATGCCACAAATGATGGAACTACGTAGCAGTAATAATAAGAGCAGAAGCAGAGTGGTATACTGGATGGAGTATGTTCCACAGAACCAGAAAGACCTGAGTTTGAGGCCCTCCTATGTCCCATAGTAGCTCTAAGACAGGTGAGGGACTTAACCCCTCAGTTCCCTTAATAACTAAGACTACAGAGAAGATGCTAGAGGAGTTTAATACAATCATAGGTTGAATCCCTATTCTTATCTAATAGGCGTACTTGTAGAAAAAAAAATAGATGTCAGTTGCTCTGATCCCCTGGGTCTTATGTCCTACCTAGATGGATGCATTCACTATCTGCTTCTTCCCAGTCTTGCCTCTAATTGCAAAATGGTTTCTCTTGTTCATGGGATTATGTTAGGTTTGGAATTTCAAGGAATAGAGTCACAGCCATACCCACCACAATCTAACTATGAGGTTTATTGAATAATATATAAACCACAGGACTAAAGCATTGGACTTTGGATCTGGAAAGCTTGCATTTGAACCCCACTTCTGAGATTTAATTGTTGTCTGACCAAAAGTACATTTGGGCATACATAAAATGAAAGGGTTGGACTCAAAGACAGTTAATGTCTCCTTCAGTTCAAATTCTATGATCTTCCATGATTTCTGAGATGAGAATATTAAGAACTGTTATCTGTAGTACCTCCTTCAAGAGGAAAAAGATCATCAGATAGTAAAACTAGAATTAGAAGGGACCCCAGAGATCATCTAATTCCATTTCAATTTCCATATTATTTATGAGGAAACTGAGGCCCAGGAAGTTAAGTGACTGGAGCAAGATCTTGAATGGAATTTGAACCAAGATTCCTGAATCCATAGCTTATATTCTTTCCACTGTATCTCCCAGGTTCAAATGAATGGATGTGTGAAAGTGCTTTAAAAAACATTAAAATGATGCATACATTTCAATTGTTATCATCATCATCATTAACTTTACAAGCACAGAACTGGGGAAGCACAGCTGGACAATTGCTTTTATGAAAAAGTTCCTGGAGCTTTAGCAGACAAGGTCTCAGTATGGGGTCAGCAGTGGTACATGGATCTCTAAAAAAATGAATGCCAGGTTCAGGCTGTATAAGCAGTATAGTATGCTGTACACAGAGGTGACCCTACCATAGTCAGACTATATGTGGCACGTTTCATCCAGCTTTGGGCATCATATTTTAGAAGGGAGTTTGACCGACTAGAGTTGTTCAGAAGAGAATAATTAGGATGGGTAATGGCCATGGGGACATATCATACAAGGATCAATTGAAAGACTGAGGGATAGATAGCCTGGAAAAGAGAAGACAATGAGATCATGATAGCTATCTTCAAATAATCTCAAGAGTTGTCATGTGGAAGAGAAAATATTTTGCTTGACCCTAGAGGGTGGAACTAATACCACTAGGTGGGTATTACAGGGAGAAAAGAGGCAACTAGGTGGCACAGTAAATAGGCCTAGAGTCAGGAAGACTCATCTTCCTGAGTTCAAATCTAGACTCAGATACTGTAACCCTGAATAAGTCACTTAACCCTGTTTGCCTGTTTCCCCATCTGTAAAATAATCTGGAGAAGGAAATGGCAAACCATTTCAGTATCTTTGCCAAGAAAACCCCAAATGGGGTCACAAATGAAATGACTGAACAATAACAGGGAGAAAAATTTTATCTCAAAATAAGGAAAACTTCCTAACCAGGAGAACTGCCCAAAAGATAGAATGGATGCTTCTAAGACTATTGAATTCTCCATTACTGGAAGTCTTCAAGTAGAGGATGAACTTGTTAGAGATGTTACAGATAATATTCTTCCAAATACACATTCCTATAGTTTTATACTTACTCAGCTAGGTGACACAGTGGATAGAACATAGAGCCTGTAGTCAGGAAGACCTGGGTTTAAATCTGTCCTCAGACACTCCCTAGCTGTGTCATACCAGTCAAGTCATTTAATCCTGTTTACTTCAGTTTCCTCATCTATAAAATGAACTGGTGAAGGCAATGGCAAATTACTCTAGTATCTCTGCCAGAAAAACCCCAAATGGGGTCATGAAGCATCAGACATGACTGAAATGACTGAACAGCAAAAAACATATTTATTCATACAAGTACCTAAGAAAATGTGTAAGGTTATTTTGCTGTCTCTTTTTGGGTCATAATCTTTGACCCAAAGAAATCTGACTGCTCCTGGTAGCTGATGAATATCTCAAAGTGGACACCAGAGTTTATTTGTATGCTTTGCCACTGAAACATGCTTTGCCATTACTAGCTCTCCTAGGAGAACTGAGAACCATAAAACCTGGCCATCAGATGACCTACTCATTTTGGGGGCTATATAGTTTTATACAAAGATTGACAAAGAGATCTAGATATTTCCATCTAGAATATACCCTTCAGGTAAGCCTCAACTTTGGAATCAAGGGCTATCCTCATGGATATCCATGAATATTTGTGTGCCCTGCTTTCCATCCAGTAAAAGGACCTGATCTCAAAACATTACAAACAACCTATGTAAGGAAGTTATGGGATAGTGGAAAGAAGATGGAAAAGAATACTTTGGGGGTAGTGGATAGAAAGTTGACCTGAGAGTCAGAAACAAGTTCAAGTCTTGCCTCTTAAGTATATTATCTGTGTGACCCTGGACAAGACACTTAACCTCTACTAACCTCAGTTTCTTTATTTATAAAATGAAGAGGAAAATAGCAACTACTTTCTAGGGTTCTGAGAATCAATTGAAATAGTAATTGTAAAGCATTTAACACAGTGCCTGGCACATAGTAAGTGCTATGCAAATATTAGCTATTAGTATTAGTTGCTACATTGATTAATTCACAGATATGTTTTGTAATGCAAAGATGCAATAGAAGCTTTTGCTTTTGCAAAAGTTAACTGAAAACTTCTGGCAGTTAGAAGCCTTAGAATCCTGACAGAAGGCAGTTGGAACCTGAGGCTTGAGGAGAGCGGAAGGTCCATCTGAAGCTCTGCTTTTGGGTTTCGGCTTTGCTTTTGGCCTATGCCTTATCTCTGGACAACTTGAAACTAGCTAATTTCTCTGGACCTCTCCCTGACCTCTCCATATTATTCCCTTGTTACCTTTCCTGTATTTTCCCTGTGGGCTCTGGGAGGAAGGGTGGCTTTTGGGTTTTGGTGATTAGACTTTGTGGGCTTAGTTTCCCTATAGGCAAGTAGGACATCCTTGAATCAAACTATCCCTTATTTTATTGATTAGTATTCACTTTACTTTAAAAGCAGCCTAATCTTTCCTGGCTAGTCTAATCCACTCCTGTGACCCTCCCCCATCTTGAGTTTCTCCCTAGCAGCTGTCAGAAAACCCTAAACCCTTCTCTCCTTTCTGACCAACCCTGAATATTAATAAATCCCCCTTTTACCTACTCAAACCCTCTGGTGAGTCATTGTGTCAAAGATTAGGCAAGGGTTGAGGGGAAGGAATTATTTTATTTTACTTCTTGAGGGAACCAGAGGCATCCATGTTGGGAGGAAGTCATTGCCCAAGACTTTCTCCTGCACCCATCAGTTTCACTGACAGGGAGGAGCCCTTCAACTCCTCCCTCTAGGGACTTGAGAAAGCCCTCAAGGCAAATTTAAACCATTTCTGACTGGCCCAACTCCTCCTGTCTATAGAGATACCTTTCCTGCCTGGAAGGGTTCAGCCTATTCCCCCAGTATTCTCTGTCTCTAGCCTGAGTGTCTAGCCTGTTTCAGCTGCCTCTCCTGAATATCCCACCTATTCCCTTATCATCCAATATACCATCTTGTCCATTCCTTCCCTAATCTCAGCCATCCCTTTCATTCCTCTCCTATCACCTCAATCACCTTCTACCCCTCCTTATTAGCAAGGATTAAGAGAGCACACCAACTTTATTGACAACAGTTTTTAAAAGAAGAAAGAAAAAGAAAAGAGCATAAAGCTAGAAATTAGAAACCACAGGTTTAAGTGCCTACTCTGCCAATAACCAGAAGCTGTGTGACCTCTAGTAAGTCTTACAATCTCTCTATAGCCTTCTCTAAACTTCTCTAGCCTAGTTTCTTTCCCAAAAGAATTCCATAGAACAGGAGACAGGCAAAAATCACTAACATTTATATAGCACTTTAAGATTTGCAAAGCACTTCACACATATCTCATTTTATCTTCCCAACACCCCTGTGAGGTTAGTGCTTTTTATGAACCCCATTTTAAAGTTGAGAAAACTGAGAGTGATGAAAGTTAAATGACTTGTTCAGGATCACACAACTAATAAGTGTCTGAGGCAGGATTGAAACTCCAGTCTTTGTGCTCAAAGTCTAGCACTCTCCCTGCTATGCTACCTAGCCAACTCTGACAAAGACAGATAAATCCTATCCAAACATGAATTTTATATACAACTCTTCCTTACAATATAGTAAATAGTATTTGCACCCTAGATGTTCTCTGTATGCCTTCAGGTTCTCGGCTACAGTGCCCTATCCCAGCCTAGTCTATTTCTCTCCACACCATCAAAACTTGTCTATAACCTCCCTTAGGGTTTAAGAAGTCATGATTTGAGCATCCTTTGCAAACTCATTATTGCTAATGAGTTAATACCATGATGGACCATGATAACAGAATGGAATCTACTCCCAGTCGGTCTCTGACTATTCAGAACCACACGAGTCCCCTGAGATGCTTTCCCCATTATCCTCTGAGAAAAGAACTACTATTTGAAAGGGTATGCCCTTTATTCTTGAAGACCAAAACCTCAGGATTAGCTTACTTGGCATCCATCTTACGGCTGGATAGGAAAGATTGAAATCATTCTCTGGACTTCAGTACCATGATTAGCTACCTCCTTTCCCTATCCATTCTCCATGGAACCCTCTTCCCATTGATGAGTTCTTCCTGAAACCTTTTCAAACAATGGTCCAGACTAGCTATCTTCTATTCTCCAGACTTTTCCACCATACCTTAGTGCATATTTCTCCCTTCCTCCTCACTTTTAACTCCCCTTTGAAGTGTTGTCTTCCCTGTTAAAATATATGCTGGGGGCAGCTGGGTAAGTCAACGAATTGAAAGCCAGGCTTAAAGAAGGGAGGTCCTAGGTTCAAATCTGGCCTCAGACACTTCCCAGCTGTGTAACCCTGGGCAAGTCACTTAACCCCCATTGCCTAGCCCTTACCACTCTTCTGCCTTGGAGCCAATACACAGTATTGACTCCAAGATGGAAGGTAAAGATTTAAAAAAAAAAAAAAGATGTATGCTCCTTGAGGGCAGAGACTATCTTTCTTTTTGTTTGTATTTTTATTCCCAGCATTTTGCAAAGTATCTGGCACATAGTAAGTGTTTAATAAATGCTTTTTGACCAACCAATATAAGCAATCATGCCCTAAATGTTAACCAATAGTTGGATACAACACAATAATCATATTGTATTATTATGAATCACAAGCCATTAGACTGGCTAATAAATACTAAAAATTACCATTTCTCTATCATTTCAAAATGCTATCGTTTCAATCGGCTTCCTGAATTTGTTCCTGTATGATGCTCTTTCCTCTTAATTTAGCTTTCTATTTATAGAGCAATCTGCACTGAGCTGCACCCCACCCCAAGCCTTTGCCCAAATATTTTATCTTCCATTCACGTATTCAAGCCAATAATTTTGATTTGTGATCCCCACCTGCTTTGTATTTATGTCTCATCTCAGCTTCCCTTTTGCCCTCATCTTACAGGTCAGATTTATTTTAACTCTAGGTACTGTTTCCATCTTGTTCTTATCTTTATTTCTCTGTACAGCACCGTTCAGGCATAACTATTTCCCAGGAGGAACTTGCTAGGGATGTCCAGGAGCTGTCCACATCTGAAGTTCCTTACAAGAGCAAGAAGGCAGGTTTAGAATCAAACATCCAGGTTTAAAAGTATTCAGCCATGCTTCCTTGTTGAACATGACAAATTGTGCATGAGCTCTCTTTGCTCAAGATCAGAGCTCACTGGACATTAGTTTCTCTGAACTCTAGGCTGACCTCCTGTCTGCCTGAAGATCTTCCTGAAGCTTCATTGCCTGTCTTTGAGGCATACCTCAAGCCCCTCAGGCTCTGTTTGCTTTGCACTTTGTGCTTAATATGTTGAGAAGGCTAAAATGTGATGTTCAACAAGGCCTGAGCAAAGAGAGTTTATGTAGTGCTGTAATTATTACTCCAAGAATTGGCCTACCTATCTTGGATAATCCAGTTTATGCTTCTGACCCCTTAGAAACTGAAATGTGACTTCTGTCAACTTTCCCATGCATTGGAAGCTGCAGACAGCATGCAAAGACCAGCAGATCACACAGAAAAATCGTTTAGGAACTCAGAAATGCATACTTAACCCAAAATTTACAATAAGGTGCTATAAACCCACCAGAAAAGAAAAAAAGAAAAAATTCAGGCTTCTTCTCTGGTACAAAGGGAGGGCCAAAAAATTTCACAGGGATTTTCCAGATCATGGGGGCACCAAGCTCCTAACCCCTACAATGTGGAAGAGATAACCATCCTTTGTTTTCCATTATCCCAGTACCAATTCTAAAGTGCCCTTCTGATTAGCCCCAGAGCCATCCTGGATCTGCCACTAGCTAGTTATATGAAAAAAGAATTCCTCTGAGCTTTGAGTGTATGATGGTGGCAAGTAATTCTAGATTCAGAGAGCCTCTTCCCCCTGCCCCAGAATATTCTGTGGTATGATAGTGGCAATCTCTCTGACCTTGATTTTTTGCCTTTGAATGATTTTTAGAAGGCAGTATGATATATTAGAAGAGCACTGGCTCTATAGGCACTAGGATTAAAGTTTCTGATGTATACAACCATTACAACCTTGGGCAAGTCATTTGAATCTTGCTGAGCCTCAGTTTCATCATCTGCAAATTAAAATAACTGTACTAGATGGCCTGTAGAATCCCTTCTAGCTCTAGATCTATTATCTTATGTGTAATTTAGCCTTTATGAGCCTTAAATTTCTTCACTAACATTGCACTTTACTTATTTTTACATAGTCTTGACATTTCCATCCCTTCAAACTATCATCTATATCTCTTCTCTCCTTCACATAAAAAACTCCTGAAAAAGGCACCTATCCTCATTGCCTCACTTAATTCACTTTCTACTCCTCAACCTTTTGTAGATGAAATGCAATTCTGCATTGACAGAGGAAGTCCCTCTCTTACATCACCCTATACCAATGAAATTACAGATCCATTACAAAAAGCAGGATGGCAAAAGCATGAGAAGGTGTTTAGGGCAAAAAGAAGCTTGCTAATGATGGGGCATAGAAGTCCATGACTCATATGGAAGGGGAAGCCAGGATTGGGACCAGGAAGGCCAGAGGTAAGGTGGAAAGAGACGCAAGAACATGTGTTACTAGTAGAGGAAGAGCATTTCTGACCCAATTTATGGCTACTCTGAAACACAAGACTTAGGATAAATGGAAGTGGATACTTGTAAGTCATGGGATTATTGTCATCATTTAGTTGGAGTAGCCACTTTCTAGGAAGCTATGATGATGGAAAATGCAGGATCACAGAATTAGAGAGTTAGTAGGGACTTCAGCCTTCATATATATTAATGAATTCCTATTATATCTGAAAAGTATTCATCCAGCCTCTACCTAAAAACGTCTGAGGAAAGAAAACTTACCCTTCCACTTTTGGATAGCTTTAATTATTAGGAATTCACCCCCCCCTCAGGCCCCTTGCCAGGAAACCTGACCAGTCTCTCTTCAACTTCTTTCCACTGTTTTAGGTTCTACTTATAGGTCTAAATAAACAAGCCTACTCTATACTCCACATGACAACCCTTTAAATATATGAAGTCAGTTATCATGCCTTCTCCACCCCTTACCCCCAGTTCTCTCTTTTTCAGGATAAATGCCCATTTTTCCCCTGGTTTTTATGTCATAGATTTGAGGTCCTTCCCCATCCTGATTGTTCCCCTCTACATACTTTCCAGCATATCATTGTTTATTCAGCATATGTGTGTTCATTCATTGTTCCCAGAACTACTCACAATACTCCAGATAACTTCCAAAGAGAGCAAAATACATTGGTATCATCATCTCTCTGTATCACTGTGTCCCTATGTAGACATTCACCAACTATCTCTCTAAAGATCCATTCTAGTTCCTGGAGGCTATATTTCTCTTGATGCAGTCTAAGATTAGTTTTTTTGGCTGCCACATCAGACTGATGACTTATACTGAGCTTGCTGTCCACTCATACCACCCCCAGATCTTTTTCTCTGAACAACTATGATTTAACTATACATCTCAAACTTGTAAAGTTGACTTTTTTATATGCAAGTGCAAGACTTTACATTTATCCCATTTAACTTCACATTATTAAATTCGACACCAAACTCTAGCTTGTCAAAATCCTTTTGATCCTTACTCTGTCATATAACATTTTAGCTATTCCTCCCAATTTGTTTTAGGTATCCCTCCCATTTATACCTTTATCTAAGTCATTGACAAAAATGTTAAAAAGAACAGACAGATCTCTGGAATTCTTCAATGGAGAACTTCTGCCAGAAGGATATTGAACTATTAACCACTACTCTTTGAATATTCTTTGAGTTCCACCACCCATATAGTTTTGAGTCCATCTGATCGTATTATCATCTAATCAACATGTCTCCATCTTTTCCATATCAAAAGCTTTACTAAATTTGAGGTAATCTATATCCAAAGCATATTCCCCTATTGCTAGGTTAGTATTTCTATCAAAAACCAAAATGAGATCAGTGAGACATGATCTGTTCCTGATAAAGCCACGCAGGCTTTTTGTAATCACTATGTCCCTATGTAGACATTCAGTAACTATCTCTCTAAAGATCCATTCTAGAATTTTCCCAGTAGTAAAAGTGAAACTCACCAGCCCATAGTTTGCATATTGGAAAACAGGATATTTGTTCTTCTCCAATCTTGTGGTGCTTCTGCCAAGATCTTGCAAATATCACTGACAATAATTCAGGAATCATATCTGCCAGTTCTGCCAGGACCCATGGATGTAATTAATCTGGGACAGGTTATCTAAAATTCATCAAGGGCAAATAGGTCTCTCTTACTATATCCTTTCTTATCTTGAATATCAACTCCCTGTTAGTCATTTTTTTCTGGTTATTTCCAGAGTAAAGGTCATTCTTTTTTGCAGAAAAAAAAAACAGAAATGAAATAAAAATTGAGCTTCTCGGGCTTCTTTCTATTGTTAGTTGTCACTGCCCCATATTCCCCAAGCAAAGGTCCTATCCCTTCTTTGATTCTCTTTTTTCTCCAAGAATAGCAAAGGAAAAAAAGTTTTTGTTGACTCTGGCTTCCTTCCACAGCCTCAAGACATTCTGAACTATGTTTATAAGAGTGTCACACCTATATTTATCCTCCTCTGCTACCTGGTCTTATTTAAATCTTCAATACACTTCTTTTTTAAAATCTAAGTTATTTGATGAGTTTCCTATGCAACCACATTGCTCTCAGAAGACAAAACACATTTCTCTTCCTCAATGGAATTGTCTCCCTTTATAGTTTCAGAATTTCTTTCTTGAGCATCTACCATCATATCTAAGTGACTTCAAACTGTCCTTTCTCAAACACCAGAGAAGATAAAGTTAAGCTATAATGAAAGTTAGGTTGGGTGTCTGGATCAAAACAGACTAATTGACTAAACTTATTCTTGGTACCAATTCCTTGCCTTCATCTAAAGATAAAGGACAATGAGGCACATCTGACATTCTCCTTCCTACCCATAGAGACCCTAGGCTCCTCAACAGGCTTTGATGTCTGAGGTTCTTGTCCTAAATGGAATCCTAGCAGCAATGAGCTCTCAGAAGGAGAATGTAAAGATAGGCAAAGAGGAAAATAAAGGAGTTTTTTGTTTTTTGTTTTGTTTCGGTTTTTTTTTTTTTGTGAAGTCTTTCCTAACCATTTCTTTAGAGATAGTTGAATTCTGGTTCTCTTATCCTTCTAATGCTCCAGACTACTTCTAATTACCACCTATTAATTCAGCCCTGCCCCAGACACTTTTATTTAGGTAGCAGGATATACATTGAACAGATTGATGAAAGAGCAGGCTTGCTGCTGGTCCCACTTTTACTTTGTTCCCCAGTTCTCCAATAATTGAGTTTCTTTCTTGTACTCCTATAATTAAATTAGGGTCTTGTCTCCATGTTCTCCCTTAATGGTGACTGAATTTCTTGCTTCTGGATTCCAGTCTCTCCATGACTGGTTGTTATCACGTGATGCTAAAAATCATAGATATTAATCAGTATCCTCATGGATCCCAGAAGAGACCTACTCTTTGACCTCTATCCTGCCTCTGTTTAGAGGTTCTTCCTAAATTTTGGATTCTACTTGGACTTTTTATTGATAGTGCTCACATCCCAACTGTGCTCTTCCATACCCCTATGGACTGATTTCTCATTTCCAAATTTACCTTAAAATTTATCATATCAACTTTCAAACTCTACTGGTGAAATGTCTCTGCGTAAATAATAATCAATAATAACTCCCATTTACATGACTCTCTGAGGTTCACAAATCAATCTTTTCACAGTCATTCAGGAAGTCAACCAACATTTATTAAATACTTACTATGAGCCAGACACCTAAGAACTAAGAATACAAAGAAAAGCAAAAACACAGTCTCTCCCTCAAGGAACTCACATTCTAATGAGACAACATATAAATAACTATGTGTACATAAGATGAACATAATATAAATGGAAGAGATTCTATGAGGTCAACTATATCAATGTTGTTATTCCCATTTTACACTAAGGAAACTGAGTCCACACAAATAAAACAGTCTGTCCATGGCCACACAATTAGTAATGCATCAGAGCTATCACTGGAATGAACCTCTTCTACCTATGAGGCCAATGGTTTTTCTCTCCTCCGCTCAGCCCCTCTGGAACAGCCAACCCATGGGTAAGTTCTTATGCTCAGATCCCTGAGCAACATACAAGCCCAGAGGGCTGCCTGACCAGCATGGCCTGACCAAAGGTGTCAGAATGGCATTTCTAATAACTTCAGCCCTCAGTGGAGCTCTCTCTCCATCAAAGTTCTAAGTAATTATTTTCTGAATTTGGCACTTCGGCAACTCTGGTACTTTGCCACTATTTGGCACTTTAAAAACAATGTTAGATAATGTTTATCTTTTCATAACTATAAGCTCTTCGAGGGCAGAAGTCATGTCTTCTCTATATCCCAAGGAATTCAATTTAGTATTATTGTGCTCTTATTTAGGCATTGAATATATGTTTATTAAATTGTTCAATTTTCAGAAGCATATCTACTGCAAAATTTTTTAAAAACCAAGGTGTGTGGCCATATGCTCTTAAGTCTGAGCTACTTCTGGAATCCAATAAATTACTCTAAAATCACACTACATATGTCCACCTTTAATTTGGAAATGTAACTGGTGCAATTTGTGATGTTTGCAGCAGGTGTCACCATAGAGCTACTGGAAAAACAAGAACTGGGATTTAAATATATTTAGGCCAAAAATCAGCATATAATCTAACTTAAAATTGGTCAGATATACTTCCATGTTAGCATAATTTATTAGCATCTAGCTTTAAAAAATTCTTATTGATATCTTTTGTTTTAAGATAAACTTCATTTCCAAATATATTCTTTTCTCCAACCCTCCCTAGAGAAACATCTTTTGAAATAGAGAGAGATATCAGTTAAGCTAGCCAACCTATGGACTGAGTTTGGCAGCATAAGTAATGTCACATACCCATAGTCCTCCACTTTCACAAAGAAGAGAAGAAGGTTCATTGCCTCTTCTCTTCTTCAGGTCCAAGCTTGAACATTATAAATACAGAATAGCCCATTTCTTTTTAGGTCATTTTGTATATTTTTTTCCTGGTTCAATTTATATCACTTTGTATCAGTTCATGTCATTCTTCTCATGTTTTTCTTCATTCTTCGTATTCATCATTTTTATAATGGTAATTATTCCATTCAATTCACATTCCGCAATTTGTTTAGTTATTCTCTGAACAATGGATATCTACTTTCTTTGTGATTCTTTATTACTACAAAGAGCATCATTATAACTATTTTGGTCTATATGGAGACTTTCTTTCCATTTTTAACCTCCTTTGAGTATATACTCAGAAGGAAAATTTCTGTGTCAAAGAATATGGACATTTTAGTCACTTTCTTAGCATCAGTCCAAGTTGCTTTCTATTACTATTACTATTTCTGTTTTGCCACAACCACTTCAGCATGGACTTTCTCATATTTTCTCATCTTTGCCAATTTGCTGAGTATGAAGTGAAAGAGAATTGCTTTCATTTCCAAATCACTCATGATTCATGATTTCATATCCTTTGACCACTTATCCACTGGGGACTGGTTCTTGATCTTAGATACAACCCCTCTCCTCTGTTTGGAGGGTTGGAGGGTGAAACAATAAGATTCTTCCAAAGCTTTGCTTTATAGAGGGATCAGAATTTTGTAAGGAACTCTAGATTTCCCATTAGCAGTTCTATTCTCTATGGAATATCATGACAACCCCCCCAGGCTGGGTACCCTCTGGTGGCCCCCCTTCCTCAAATTTCCTCCCCCTTTTCAGATTCTTTTTGTGTGTTGTCTTCTCCAATTAGATGCTAAACTCCTTAAGAATAAGAACTGTTTTTCTTTTTCTTATCTGTATCATTAGTGCTTAGCATAGTCCCTGGCCCATAGTAAGAAAGTTCTTATTAAATGTTTATCGAGTTGAATTGAATTGAACTTCAAGGAAGTTCATCTTGACTATCTGTGGACTCAGGCGTGAATCCTTTGCATTAAGAACATTTTTGTGGGATGAAATAAAGTCTATTCTGTATTTGATTATTGATCTGTAGAGTTGGCTCAAGTTCTTGGCCCTAGGTCTTCCTGACTCTGAGGCCAGAGCTCTGTGCACTATACCACAGAATGAACAAACAAAGCATTTATTAGGCATGTACACTGTGCAAAGTACTATGCTAAGTGCTGGGGATACAAAGAGAAAAATAAGACAGTCCCTGCTCTCAGGCAACTCACATTCAGATGGTAGAGACAATACCAACAGCTATACACTAAGTGCATTTTAGACTTGACAAATCAACTGCTATGCAAGACTAATGAGAAGAGAGAAGTATTCATTACTGAAAAGGAAGAACAAGCCTATTGTTTGGAGCTTGCCTTGGGCTTTCTATTTTTTATTTATTTTATTAAGAGTGACAATTTGGTACTGAACAACCAATACAACTAATCAAACTTCCCTAGTAACTACATGAGGGGACAGGTAGGTGGCACAGTAAAGTGAGAGCCAGGTCTAGAAACAGGAGGTCTTGGGTTCAAATCTGGTCTCAGATACTTCCTATCTATGTGACTCTGGGCAAGTTAATCCCCATTGCCTAGCCATTCCTGCTCTTCTGCCTTAGAATCAATTCTAAAACAGAAGGCAAAAGTTTAAAAAAAAATGTCAAAGCAATTTTTAGTCACAACTCTAAGTCCCTATCAGCATTATTGGTCTAATCCTTCTTATTTATTTTCTCTCATATAATATATAATCCATTCTTTTGGCTGTGCATTTTTCACTTCATATTACTTCACCTAAAATTTTCCTAATATTTCGTATTCCTCATATTTCCTACTCTTCATTATATTATGATATTCCATTACATTAATGTATACATTTGAAGGAGAAGATCAACTCCCACCCACCTTTACACTTAACCTCAGAGTTTCTACTACATATATAATTTAATAACTCTCCAATTTAGGGTTGTTTCTGCTTTGGGGTTTTTTAATTGCACATAATCTTGCAATGGAAATCTGTTTAAGTGATTACTTTGTTATTAAGAATACTGTTAGTACACACACACACACTCTCTCTCTCTCTCTCTCTCTCTCTCTCTCTCTCTCTCTCTGTCTCCTAATAATTATATCTGACCAAAGGTATATTGGGTGGCCTCAAGAGATATTGAATTCTTCCTCCTTGGCCAAATGAACTAAAAGTTTAAAAATAGTCCTACCTCTTGACCAAATAATCCCATTGTTGAGCATACACACACGTATGTAAATATGATATATGTATATTACACACATATATGTGTTATATGTGTGTATTACATATATAGATATAGTATATAAATGGTATGATATTTATGTGTGTGGGTATGATAGATACAGAAGATAGCATGTTATATGTGTGTATATACATGTATATATATGGTATATGAGGTATGCGATATTTATATAATGTAGGTATGATATAGCATATAACAGGTTATATATGTGTGCATATATACATATATAATATCCCCAACAATAGAATTATTTGAACAAGAGGTGTGAGGGTGTTTGTTTTTTTAACTTTTACTTCATTCTACCAAGGAGGGAAAACTCACCATCTCTTGAGGAAACCCATTTCACCTTTGCACAGCTCGGATTATTGGGAAGTTTTTCCTGATATTAAGAACAAATTGATCTCTTTGCAACTTCCACCCATTGCTCCTGGTTTCCCCCCTAGAGCTAAACAACAATTCAAATCCCTCTTCAACATGACAGCCCTTCAGATACTTGAAGACAGTTATCATGCACCCTCGGAGTTTTCTCTTCTTCAGGCTAAATGTGCCCAATTCCTTTAATAGATCCTCCTAGGACATAGACTCAAGGTCCTTCACTGTGCTGGTTGCCTTCCTCTGAACACTCTCCAGCTTGTTAAATGATGATGCACAGAAGTGAACACAATGCACCAGATGAGATCTAAAAAAGTGTAGAAAACAGTGGGACTATAACTTCCCTATTCAATCAGCCAATATATATTTTTCACATATTTTATGTAAATATATGTCATATTTATATATATCGCATATATGAGATATATTTACACATATTTTTTTATCAATGCTACCCACTGTGTGCCAGAAATTGTGCTGAGTACTGGAATCCTAGAAGCGGTGTCCATCTTGAAGCAGCTCAAGATTACTTTAGCTTTTTTTGGATGCCACATTACACTGCTGACTTATATTGAGTTTGCATTCCCTCCACTAAAACCTCCAAAGCTTTTTAAGAACAACTGATGTCTAGCCATGCCTCCTCCATCTTCTACTTGTAGAGTTGATTGTCTGGATCCATTCAGCACAAAAGAAGAGACTAAAGCTAGACAGGCTCAAGTCATCATGATAATGGAATCATGTGTCACAGCAGAAGGTCAGGATTAGGCCATATTTATGTCAAATAGTGAGAGTAATCTCATCTGTAAGCAATCAGATGTCAACAGCTAAACAGGATTACACAAGATTGATTCCAGTTAATTTTGTATAGCATTAGCAAGGTTTCCCCCAAAGAAGGCTCTTTTGACCAGGACTAGCACCAAGGAGAATTCCAAGGGAGTGTGATTCCTTCAACAACCTTTCCCTTTTGAATGAAACCTTCAATCCTATTTTCAAATGCTTCCTCAGATACCTCTTAACAGTGTATCCCAAGCCAAGTCACTTAACTTCTCCCCGAGTCTCAGTTTTCTTGTTCATAAAATGGGAATAATAATGGCACGTGCTAAGTCATGTTTAAGTGAAAATCAAAGAAAATAAAATATGTAAAGTCCTATATAAATTTCATCAATTATTATTATTACTCCTAAGCTGTGCTCTGAGGAATGCTGTCACTAATAAGTTAAAACTCTTCCATGTCTTAAGATAATTAGAGCAAGGTGAGATCTCCTCAAAAGGAAATCATTCTCTTCCTTTACTCAAGAACCTTTAGAGGAAGAACCCATCCTCTAGATGTCACCTACCATGGCTCTTTTGGATCAGATCCAATCCAGGCAATCTTGGTTGTCCATGCTCAGAATCAGGTCTCAATTTAAATGACCCCCATTGGACTTAGGGGACTTTGAGTCAGGACATCTGAACACCAAGTCCAAGGTCGAATTTAGAGTCTGGAAGACCCGAGTTGAAGTTTTACCTCAAACATTAGCTTTGAGGTCCTAAGCAAGTAACAACCTCCTGTCTGACCCTCAATTTCCTCCTCTGTAAAATGAGGGTAACAATACCACCTACCTTCTTGACTTTCCCCATCCCTCTTAATTCCAGTAACTTTCTTTTCTTGATTATTTCAGATTTATTCTGAAGGTAGTGACACAGTTTGTTGTAAGTCATCTCCCCCATTAGATAGTGAACTCTAGAATACATGCAGTCTTTTACCTTTCTTTGAATCCCCAGTTCTTAGCATAGTACAGTGCTTAGGACATAATAGGTGCTTTAAAATGTTTATTGACCACTTCTCAGTGTAATTGTGAGGATCAAATGAGATAGTATTTTAACAGGTTTTGTAAATCTTATACTGGTATTTAAAAGTGAACTACTTTTGCTTTTAACTATTAATATTCATACTCGAATGAGAATCCTTTCTTCTACAGCATCCTTGGCAAGAGACCATCTATTTTCCACTTTAAAATCTTCAGTGAAAGGTACAAATATTACCTCCTGCAACAGCTCATTCCATTTTTGGATAGTTCTGTATTTTAATAAATTTTTCTCTCAAATACTCAATTATACAAATGAACTGAGATTTCCTCAATGCAAGAGTTCCCTTTAATGATTCTGATTTTAACCAATCTCTTCCTGTTCATTTGGTGGAACGCTCAAAAGTTCTTCAATGAGAATATATCCAACCTAAAGGAGATCTTTCTTCTTCATTTCCTCTTACTATCATGAGAGTTGTGGTAGAACATTCTGGCTCTCCTTCTTTATTCCTTCCTCATTCTTGACACATAACACTTATCTTTGCCTTTCTCATAATTCCCTGATGATGTTTTTATTCCTGTTCTTTGGAGTTGCTAATTGTTTATGTGTTTCACCCTGCCCAATGCCTAGCATGCATCTCCATTGCCCTCTAGATAATACTCATCTTTAGTTCCTCAGAGGCAGTGTCTCATGTCTCATTGTCCTATAGCAACAAGGATAAAATGTTTGTCTTGAAAAAATGGGCCATTCTTTCACAGGAAGCCTAGGGTCAGCAGAAGAGCTCTGCAATTTCCCAAATGTAATTCAGCCTGATCTTGTTCAACTCAAATATATCTGTGGTCTTCTTATCCATATGTACTGTGTTGGACAGATATATATATAATTAGACCAACTCTACAGAGTTTCTATCCAATTGCATATTGAAATCCAGGCATTATACATTCCTCATCCACTT